>NC_079977.1:385093-685093 GCF_029852145.1 Microplitis mediator
ACCATACAAATTCTATATAAAATTTATACCCATAGTAATACCATACAAATTCTATATAAAATTTATACCCATAGTAATACCATACAAATTCTATATAAAATTTATACCCATAGTAATACCATACAAATTCTATATAAAATTTATACCCATAGTAATACCATACAAATTCTATATAAAATTTATACCCATAGTAATACCATACAAATTCTATATAAAATTTATACCCATAGTAATACCATACAAATTCTATATAAAATTTATACCCATAGTAATACCATACAAATTCTATATAAAATTTATACCCATAGTAATACCATACAAATTCTATATAAAATTTATACCCATAGTAATACCATACAAATTCTATATAAATTTATACCCATAGTAATACCATACAAATTCTATATAAAATTTATACCCATAGTAATACCATACAAATTCTATATAAAATTTATACCCATAGTAATACCATACAAATTCTATATAAAATTTATACCCATAGTAATACCATACAAATTCTATATAAAATTTATACCCATAGTAATACCATACAAATTCTATATAAAATTTATACCCATAGTAATACCATACAAATTCTATATAAAATTTATACCCATAGTAATACCATACAAATTCTATATAAAATTTATACCCATAGTAATACCATACAAATTCTATATAAAATTTATACCCATAGTAATACCATACAAATTCTATATAAAATTTATACCCATAGTAATACCATACAAATTCTATATAAAATTTATACCCATAGTAATACCATACAAATTCTATATAAAATTTATACCCATAGTAATACCATACAAATTCTATATAAAATTTATACCCATAGTAATACCATACAAATTCTATATAAAATTTATACCCATAGTAATACCATACAAATTCTATATAAAATTTATACCCATAGTAATACCATACAAATTCTATATAAAATTTATACCCATAGTAATACCATACAAATTCTATATAAAATTTATACCCATAGTAATACCATACAAATTCTATATAAAATTTATACCCATAGTAATACCATACAAATTCTATATAAAATTTATACCCATAGTAATACCATACAAATTCTATATAAAATTTATACCCATAGTAATACCATACAAATTCTATATAAAATTTATACCCATAGTAATACCATACAAATTCTATATAAAATTTATACCCATAGTAATACCATACAAATTCTATATAAAATTTATACCCATAGTAATACCATACAAATTCTATATAAAATTTATACCCATAGTAATACCATACAAATTCTATATAAAATTTATACCCATAGTAATACCATACAAATTCTATATAAAATTTATACCCATAGTAATACCATACAAATTCTATATAAAATTTATACCCATAGTAATACCATACAAATTCTATATAAAATTTATACCCATAGTAATACCATACAAATTCTATATAAAATTTATACCCATAGTAATACCATACAAATTCTATATAAAATTTATACCCATAGTAATACCATACAAATTCTATATAAAATTTATACCCATAGTAATACCATACAAATTCTATATAAAATTTATACCCATAGTAATACCATACAAATTCTATATAAAATTTATACCCATAGTAATACCATACAAATTCTATATAAAATTTATACCCATAGTAATACCATACAAATTCTATATAAAATTTATACCCATAGTAATACCATACAAATTCTATATAAAATTTATACCCATAGTAATACCATACAAATTCTATATAAAATTTATACCCATAGTAATACCATACAAATTCTATATAAAATTTATACCCATAGTAATACCATACAAATTCTATATAAAATTTATACCCATAGTAATACCATACAAATTCTATATAAAATTTATACCCATAGTAATACCATACAAATTCTATATAAAATTTATACCCATAGTAATACCATACAAATTCTATATAAAATTTATACCCATAGTAATACCATACAAATTCTATATAAAATTTATACCCATAGTAATACCATACAAATTCTATATAAAATTTATACCCATAGTAATACCATACAAATTCTATATAAAATTTATACCCATAGTAATACCATACAAATTCTATATAAAATTTATACCCATAGTAATACCATACAAATTCTATATAAAATTTATACCCATAGTAATACCATACAAATTCTATATAAAATTTATACCCATAGTAATACCATACAAATTCTATATAAAATTTATACCCATAGTAATACCATACAAATTCTATATAAAATTTATACCCATAGTAATACCATACAAATTCTATATAAAATTTATACCCATAGTAATACCATACAAATTCTATATAAAATTTATACCCATAGTAATACCATACAAATTCTATATAAAATTTATACCCATAGTAATACCATACAAATTCTATATAAAATTTATACCCATAGTAATACCATACAAATTCTATATAAAATTTATACCCATAGTAATACCATACAAATTCTATATAAAATTTATACCCATAGTAATACCATACAAATTCTATATAAAATTTATACCCATAGTAATACCATACAAATTCTATATAAAATTTATACCCATAGTAATACCATACAAATTCTATATAAAATTTATACCCATAGTAATACCATACAAATTCTATATAAAATTTATACCCATAGTAATACCATACAAATTCTATATAAAATTTATACCCATAGTAATACCATACAAATTCTATATAAAATTTATACCCATAGTAATACCATACAAATTCTATATAAAATTTATACCCATAGTAATACCATACAAATTCTATATAAAATTTATACCCATAGTAATACCATACAAATTCTATATAAAATTTATACCCATAGTAATACCATACAAATTCTATATAAAATTTATACCCATAGTAATACCATACAAATTCTATATAAAATTTATACCCATAGTAATACCATACAAATTCTATATAAAATTTATACCCATAGTAATACCATACAAATTCTATATAAAATTTATACCCATAGTAATACCATACAAATTCTATATAAAATTTATACCCATAGTAATACCATACAAATTCTATATAAAATTTATACCCATAGTAATACCATACAAATTCTATATAAAATTTATACCCATAGTAATACCATACAAATTCTATATAAAATTTATACCCATAGTAATACCATACAAATTCTATATAAAATTTATACCCATAGTAATACCATACAAATTCTATATAAAATTTATACCCATAGTAATACCATACAAATTCTATATAAAATTTATACCCATAGTAATACCATACAAATTCTATATAAAATTTATACCCATAGTAATACCATACAAATTCTATATAAAATTTATACCCATAGTAATACCATACAAATTCTATATAAAATTTATACCCATAGTAATACCATACAAATTCTATATAAAATTTATACCCATAGTAATACCATACAAATTCTATATAAAATTTATACCCATAGTAATACCATACAAATTCTATATAAAATTTATACCCATAGTAATACCATACAAATTCTATATAAAATTTATACCCATAGTAATACCATACAAATTCTATATAAAATTTATACCCATAGTAATACCATACAAATTCTATATAAAATTTATACCCATAGTAATACCATACAAATTCTATATAAAATTTATACCCATAGTAATACCATACAAATTCTATATAAAATTTATACCCATAGTAATACCATACAAATTCTATATAAAATTTATACCCATAGTAATACCATACAAATTCTATATAAAATTTATACCCATAGTAATACCATACAAATTCTATATAAAATTTATACCCATAGTAATACCATACAAATTCTATATAAAATTTATACCCATAGTAATACCATACAAATTCTATATAAAATTTATACCCATAGTAATACCATACAAATTCTATATAAAATTTATACCCATAGTAATACCATACAAATTCTATATAAAATTTATACCCATAGTAATACCATACAAATTCTATATAAAATTTATACCCATAGTAATACCATACAAATTCTATATAAAATTTATACCCATAGTAATACCATACAAATTCTATATAAAATTTATACCCATAGTAATACCATACAAATTCTATATAAAATTTATACCCATAGTAATACCATACAAATTCTATATAAAATTTATACCCATAGTAATACCATACAAATTCTATATAAAATTTATACCCATAGTAATACCATACAAATTCTATATAAAATTTATACCCATAGTAATACCATACAAATTCTATATAAAATTTATACCCATAGTAATACCATACAAATTCTATATAAAATTTATACCCATAGTAATACCATACAAATTCTATATAAAATTTATACCCATAGTAATACCATACAAATTCTATATAAAATTTATACCCATAGTAATACCATACAAATTCTATATAAAATTTATACCCATAGTAATACCATACAAATTCTATATAAAATTTATACCCATAGTAATACCATACAAATTCTATATAAAATTTATACCCATAGTAATACCATACAAATTCTATATAAAATTTATACCCATAGTAATACCATACAAATTCTATATAAAATTTATACCCATAGTAATACCATACAAATTCTATATAAAATTTATACCCATAGTAATACCATACAAATTCTATATAAAATTTATACCCATAGTAATACCATACAAATTCTATATAAAATTTATACCCATAGTAATACCATACAAATTCTATATAAAATTTATACCCATAGTAATACCATACAAATTCTATATAAAATTTATACCCATAGTAATACCATACAAATTCTATATAAAATTTATACCCATAGTAATACCATACAAATTCTATATAAAATTTATACCCATAGTAATACCATACAAATTCTATATAAAATTTATACCCATAGTAATACCATACAAATTCTATATAAAATTTATACCCATAGTAATACCATACAAATTCTATATAAAATTTATACCCATAGTAATACCATACAAATTCTATATAAAATTTATACCCATAGTAATACCATACAAATTCTATATAAAATTTATACCCATAGTAATACCATACAAATTCTATATAAAATTTATACCCATAGTAATACCATACAAATTCTATATAAAATTTATACCCATAGTAATACCATACAAATTCTATATAAAATTTATACCCATAGTAATACCATACAAATTCTATATAAAATTTATACCCATAGTAATACCATACAAATTCTATATAAAATTTATACCCATAGTAATACCATACAAATTCTATATAAAATTTATACCCATAGTAATACCATACAAATTCTATATAAAATTTATACCCATAGTAATACCATACAAATTCTATATAAAATTTATACCCATAGTAATACCATACAAATTCTATATAAAATTTATACCCATAGTAATACCATACAAATTCTATATAAAATTTATACCCATAGTAATACCATACAAATTCTATATAAAATTTATACCCATAGTAATACCATACAAATTCTATATAAAATTTATACCCATAGTAATACCATACAAATTCTATATAAAATTTATACCCATAGTAATACCATACAAATTCTATATAAAATTTATACCCATAGTAATACCATACAAATTCTATATAAAATTTATACCCATAGTAATACCATACAAATTCTATATAAAATTTATACCCATAGTAATACCATACAAATTCTATATAAAATTTATACCCATAGTAATACCATACAAATTCTATATAAAATTTATACCCATAGTAATACCATACAAATTCTATATAAAATTTATACCCATAGTAATACCATACAAATTCTATATAAAATTTATACCCATAGTAATACCATACAAATTCTATATAAAATTTATACCCATAGTAATACCATACAAATTCTATATAAAATTTATACCCATAGTAATACCATACAAATTCTATATAAAATTTATACCCATAGTAATACCATACAAATTCTATATAAAATTTATACCCATAGTAATACCATACAAATTCTATATAAAATTTATACCCATAGTAATACCATACAAATTCTATATAAAATTTATACCCATAGTAATACCATACAAATTCTATATAAAATTTATACCCATAGTAATACCATACAAATTCTATATAAAATTTATACCCATAGTAATACCATACAAATTCTATATAAAATTTATACCCATAGTAATACCATACAAATTCTATATAAAATTTATACCCATAGTAATACCATACAAATTCTATATAAAATTTATACCCATAGTAATACCATACAAATTCTATATAAAATTTATACCCATAGTAATACCATACAAATTCTATATAAAATTTATACCCATAGTAATACCATACAAATTCTATATAAAATTTATACCCATAGTAATACCATACAAATTCTATATAAAATTTATACCCATAGTAATACCATACAAATTCTATATAAAATTTATACCCATAGTAATACCATACAAATTCTATATAAAATTTATACCCATAGTAATACCATACAAATTCTATATAAAATTTATACCCATAGTAATACCATACAAATTCTATATAAAATTTATACCCATAGTAATACCATACAAATTCTATATAAAATTTATACCCATAGTAATACCATACAAATTCTATATAAAATTTATACCCATAGTAATACCATACAAATTCTATATAAAATTTATACCCATAGTAATACCATACAAATTCTATATAAAATTTATACCCATAGTAATACCATACAAATTCTATATAAAATTTATACCCATAGTAATACCATACAAATTCTATATAAAATTTATACCCATAGTAATACCATACAAATTCTATATAAAATTTATACCCATAGTAATACCATACAAATTCTATATAAAATTTATACCCATAGTAATACCATACAAATTCTATATAAAATTTATACCCATAGTAATACCATACAAATTCTATATAAAATTTATACCCATAGTAATACCATACAAATTCTATATAAAATTTATACCCATAGTAATACCATACAAATTCTATATAAAATTTATACCCATAGTAATACCATACAAATTCTATATAAAATTTATACCCATAGTAATACCATACAAATTCTATATAAAATTTATACCCATAGTAATACCATACAAATTCTATATAAAATTTATACCCATAGTAATACCATACAAATTCTATATAAAATTTATACCCATAGTAATACCATACAAATTCTATATAAAATTTATACCCATAGTAATACCATACAAATTCTATATAAAATTTATACCCATAGTAATACCATACAAATTCTATATAAAATTTATACCCATAGTAATACCATACAAATTCTATATAAAATTTATACCCATAGTAATACCATACAAATTCTATATAAAATTTATACCCATAGTAATACCATACAAATTCTATATAAAATTTATACCCATAGTAATACCATACAAATTCTATATAAAATTTATACCCATAGTAATACCATACAAATTCTATATAAAATTTATACCCATAGTAATACCATACAAATTCTATATAAAATTTATACCCATAGTAATACCATACAAATTCTATATAAAATTTATACCCATAGTAATACCATACAAATTCTATATAAAATTTATACCCATAGTAATACCATACAAATTCTATATAAAATTTATACCCATAGTAATACCATACAAATTCTATATAAAATTTATACCCATAGTAATACCATACAAATTCTATATAAAATTTATACCCATAGTAATACCATACAAATTCTATATAAAATTTATACCCATAGTAATACCATACAAATTCTATATAAAATTTATACCCATAGTAATACCATACAAATTCTATATAAAATTTATACCCATAGTAATACCATACAAATTCTATATAAAATTTATACCCATAGTAATACCATACAAATTCTATATAAAATTTATACCCATAGTAATACCATACAAATTCTATATAAAATTTATACCCATAGTAATACCATACAAATTCTATATAAAATTTATACCCATAGTAATACCATACAAATTCTATATAAAATTTATACCCATAGTAATACCATACAAATTCTATATAAAATTTATACCCATAGTAATACCATACAAATTCTATATAAAATTTATACCCATAGTAATACCATACAAATTCTATATAAAATTTATACCCATAGTAATACCATACAAATTCTATATAAAATTTATACCCATAGTAATACCATACAAATTCTATATAAAATTTATACCCATAGTAATACCATACAAATTCTATATAAAATTTATACCCATAGTAATACCATACAAATTCTATATAAAATTTATACCCATAGTAATACCATACAAATTCTATATAAAATTTATACCCATAGTAATACCATACAAATTCTATATAAAATTTATACCCATAGTAATACCATACAAATTCTATATAAAATTTATACCCATAGTAATACCATACAAATTCTATATAAAATTTATACCCATAGTAATACCATACAAATTCTATATAAAATTTATACCCATAGTAATACCATACAAATTCTATATAAAATTTATACCCATAGTAATACCATACAAATTCTATATAAAATTTATACCCATAGTAATACCATACAAATTCTATATAAAATTTATACCCATAGTAATACCATACAAATTCTATATAAAATTTATACCCATAGTAATACCATACAAATTCTATATAAAATTTATACCCATAGTAATACCATACAAATTCTATATAAAATTTATACCCATAGTAATACCATACAAATTCTATATAAAATTTATACCCATAGTAATACCATACAAATTCTATATAAAATTTATACCCATAGTAATACCATACAAATTCTATATAAAATTTATACCCATAGTAATACCATACAAATTCTATATAAAATTTATACCCATAGTAATACCATACAAATTCTATATAAAATTTATACCCATAGTAATACCATACAAATTCTATATAAAATTTATACCCATAGTAATACCATACAAATTCTATATAAAATTTATACCCATAGTAATACCATACAAATTCTATATAAAATTTATACCCATAGTAATACCATACAAATTCTATATAAAATTTATACCCATAGTAATACCATACAAATTCTATATAAAATTTATACCCATAGTAATACCATACAAATTCTATATAAAATTTATACCCATAGTAATACCATACAAATTCTATATAAAATTTATACCCATAGTAATACCATACAAATTCTATATAAAATTTATACCCATAGTAATACCATACAAATTCTATATAAAATTTATACCCATAGTAATACCATACAAATTCTATATAAAATTTATACCCATAGTAATACCATACAAATTCTATATAAAATTTATACCCATAGTAATACCATACAAATTCTATATAAAATTTATACCCATAGTAATACCATACAAATTCTATATAAAATTTATACCCATAGTAATACCATACAAATTCTATATAAAATTTATACCCATAGTAATACCATACAAATTCTATATAAAATTTATACCCATAGTAATACCATACAAATTCTATATAAAATTTATACCCATAGTAATACCATACAAATTCTATATAAAATTTATACCCATAGTAATACCATACAAATTCTATATAAAATTTATACCCATAGTAATACCATACAAATTCTATATAAAATTTATACCCATAGTAATACCATACAAATTCTATATAAAATTTATACCCATAGTAATACCATACAAATTCTATATAAAATTTATACCCATAGTAATACCATACAAATTCTATATAAAATTTATACCCATAGTAATACCATACAAATTCTATATAAAATTTATACCCATAGTAATACCATACAAATTCTATATAAAATTTATACCCATAGTAATACCATACAAATTCTATATAAAATTTATACCCATAGTAATACCATACAAATTCTATATAAAATTTATACCCATAGTAATACCATACAAATTCTATATAAAATTTATACCCATAGTAATACCATACAAATTCTATATAAAATTTATACCCATAGTAATACCATACAAATTCTATATAAAATTTATACCCATAGTAATACCATACAAATTCTATATAAAATTTATACCCATAGTAATACCATACAAATTCTATATAAAATTTATACCCATAGTAATACCATACAAATTCTATATAAAATTTATACCCATAGTAATACCATACAAATTCTATATAAAATTTATACCCATAGTAATACCATACAAATTCTATATAAAATTTATACCCATAGTAATACCATACAAATTCTATATAAAATTTATACCCATAGTAATACCATACAAATTCTATATAAAATTTATACCCATAGTAATACCATACAAATTCTATATAAAATTTATACCCATAGTAATACCATACAAATTCTATATAAAATTTATACCCATAGTAATACCATACAAATTCTATATAAAATTTATACCCATAGTAATACCATACAAATTCTATATAAAATTTATACCCATAGTAATACCATACAAATTCTATATAAAATTTATACCCATAGTAATACCATACAAATTCTATATAAAATTTATACCCATAGTAATACCATACAAATTCTATATAAAATTTATACCCATAGTAATACCATACAAATTCTATATAAAATTTATACCCATAGTAATACCATACAAATTCTATATAAAATTTATACCCATAGTAATACCATACAAATTCTATATAAAATTTATACCCATAGTAATACCATACAAATTCTATATAAAATTTATACCCATAGTAATACCATACAAATTCTATATAAAATTTATACCCATAGTAATACCATACAAATTCTATATAAAATTTATACCCATAGTAATACCATACAAATTCTATATAAAATTTATACCCATAGTAATACCATACAAATTCTATATAAAATTTATACCCATAGTAATACCATACAAATTCTATATAAAATTTATACCCATAGTAATACCATACAAATTCTATATAAAATTTATACCCATAGTAATACCATACAAATTCTATATAAAATTTATACCCATAGTAATACCATACAAATTCTATATAAAATTTATACCCATAGTAATACCATACAAATTCTATATAAAATTTATACCCATAGTAATACCATACAAATTCTATATAAAATTTATACCCATAGTAATACCATACAAATTCTATATAAAATTTATACCCATAGTAATACCATACAAATTCTATATAAAATTTATACCCATAGTAATACCATACAAATTCTATATAAAATTTATACCCTGTGATTTCTATAGGATTTCTATGGGATATCCCAGAGAAATTCCATACACCAGATATTCAGAGATATTTATTAAAATTAAAATTAATAATCGAAAATTTATTATTATATAAAAGTACAATGAGAGGATTATGTTTTTATATTTATTTATCTATTTTACAGCCATTGAAATTTGTCAAAAAATTTTTAATTATTAATCAATTAAAATATTTGAACAGATGTATATTTAAAAATTAATTGCGTAAAAAAATAATTAAAACAAAAAATCGAAATTCGAATGCGGATTTGAATACGCAACTCTGAGCGGGTACGAAATGACGCATGGTGGGAGTAACATTTCTCCTCCGCTTGTCCACAGCGCTCGGTTTCTCTCGGCTTCATTCGGTTTCCCGACCCACCGATAGACAAAGTTGCGTGTGTGCACCGCGCGCGAGGCGCCTGGAAGGGGTAGAAATATCCCACGTTCTGGCAGCACTGGTTTTATGATTAAAAATTCTTAGTTACTTTTTTCAGCGATGGTGGTGTCAAGGTAAACTTTTGTTTGCAAACTTGCCAGCAGAGGCCTGAGCTAAATCTACAGTGATAATGATAATGATAATCCAGAGTAAAAAAAACAGCAACGCTACTTGTCAAAGTGAACAATCAGAAATACTCTTAGGCCAGTGACATTTAATTCTGTCAACAAACAGCAAAACAGTTCGTCCCAACTCTTGCAATAAAATAATTTATTTAAAATAAAAATGTTAACAATAACACTGTTGTCTAACGTTAACCTTAAACTCTAATTATTTATTTATAAATAAATATCAGGTGAATTGTTTGCTGACAGTTTAAATTAATATTTATTATAAATTTTTAATGACATGGTGTCTTGTGACGAAACTAGAATAGAATTGGTACCGATTATTAAGGAAAATAATAACAGAAATGGTTGTAAAGAAGAAACTGTCACATTTGTTGAACAATACGTGAAAGATGTCAGAGATTTTAGTTCGCAGTATGGTAGTAATATAAGTATTTCATATACAGCTTATAATATTGCTGGTAATCCAAGTAAATTTCCTGACTATGGTGATTATCCGCAAGCTTTTGTTATGGTAAATTATTATTTTTATTTTTCAATTTTAAATTTTTAAATTAGTGCGCATGCAGATGACAATTAGAAATTTTTTTAATTTTTGAATAAATATTATAAATCATTTTGGGAACGATAAATTATAAAAAAACAAAAATTCCAAAAAATTGCATCTGTAGTTTTTACAATTTTCCACATGTGCATATTTTTTATTTTTGTAATTCATTTGTTAAAAAAAATTCGAAAAATTTTAATTGTCTTCTTACTTCAGGAACATTTTTAATTACAAAATTTTTTTATACTGAAATTACCCGATGTCTAAATGACTATAAAGTTAGCAGACATTTAACAACATTTTGATTTTTTTTAACAAAAAAACAAATATTAAAAAAAATATTTTGAAAAATTGTATGCATAGTTTATGAAATTTTCTACATGTGCTTTTTTTAGAAATATATTTTTTTTATTATTTATCTATTTAAATTTCAAATGTCTGCGAACTTTACTGTCATGATGTCTAATAATTTTTTGATTTTTTTTCAATTATATATTACAAAATTTTCGTCTATAACTTTTCTAATTTTCTGTGTCCACTTTTTAGTGCAATTGATTTGTTGAAAATAAATCCAAAAATTATTAATTTTCTCTCAAATTCAAATTTTTTTTTCTGTCAATGGAAATTTTTAAAATTTTTCAATAAACAAAATAATTATTTTGCGAACGAAAAATCATAAAAAACAAAATTTCAAAAAATTGCACCTGTAGTTTTAAAAATTTTTCACATGTGCATATTTTTTATTTTTGTAATTCATTTGTTAAAAAAAACCCGAAAAACTTTAATTGTCTTCTAACTTCAGGAATATTTTTAATTACAAGATTTTTTTATACTGAAATTACCCGATGTCTAATAATTTTTTGATTTTTTTTAAATTATAAATTTCAAAAAAAATATTAAAAAATTTTCATCTACAGCTTTTCTAATTTTCTGTGTCCACTTTTTAGTGCAATTGATTTATTGACAATAAACTCAAAAATTATTAATTTTCTACCAAATTCAAATTTTTTCTTTCAATGGAAATTTTTTTTCTCAGTGTATTTGTCCCACTTAGTAATAAGATAAATAATCATCACTAATTAAAATAATAATTTATAAATTAATTATAAACAGAGGACTTATGGAAACTGGTGGGAAGAAGCACCATCACGATTGATTGATTTTATGCCCCAGAATAATGAACCTATTGATAGTCATGACTACATTGGTACGTAACAATAACGTAATTATAATTAAGATAATTGTGCCATTAATTGTTTTTATTCTTTCTTTCTCTTATTATTAAAGATATCGAGTATCACAAAGAAGTCTATCCAATCAGGGTGTCAATTTACGAGACTTACAATCCTGGAAGTGTCATAAAAATATGGGCGCGAGATTCGTACGGTCAGTGGCTGCTGCTGTGGAGCGGGTTGCCGCAGAAAGTGTCTCCCAAGCCGCGAATATTTTCCCCGGCGCTGAAACTCTGTAATTTCAAAACGAAAATATTGAGACTGGAATTCAACCACTCGCTGCTGGACTACTACACGGAACTGGACGCTGTGCTACTGATCGGTACTACTGAGCTCATTCTCCCGCATGTTGGTTTCAAAAACCGTAATCTCAGTGCGTTATTGAAACAATTAGGCGGTAATTGCAGTAACAGTAATGAGGACTTGTGCAATTTGACGCCGGATCACACTAAAGCCCACTGTGATTTGTTGAAACTTAAAAATACTCTTCACAAGCATTGCGTTTTATACAAAAGGTAGCTGTCATTTTTAATTAATTAATTAATTAAATATTCCATTAATTGGTTGTTTGTTTCACAGTAAAATAATTGATAAGTTACCAAAAGGTACATTATTGTCGAAATTAGGATTAAATTGTCACTGCATACCGCCAATTGAAGAAGCTTTCAATAGTTTACAACAATTTTTACAAGAAGATTTTCCAAAATTAATTAAGGACATTAATGTCTCTTCCCAATCTTTATCCGTCCATGCTGATAATTTTAATTCTAATAGTTCTGATGTCTGTGGAAATTTTTCAGTACTTCCGGTAATTGAAATTTGAATTTCTAATCTGCCAAATATTTAGAAAAAAATACGACCGTATTTTCGGTACTGAAAATTAAATGAATTAAAAAATAATTAGTTAATTATTTCAGGATGAAACGGTACTAAAAATACTAAAAAATTTGGACTTGAAGTCATTGTGCCGAATTTGCAGGGTGAATAAATATTTCAATGTGATTGCGCGGGACTCATTACTTTACACGAGTTTAAATCTCAAGCCATATTGGAATTGTATTGATACCAGTGCACTTAATTTTATCACACCGCGATGTAAATATTTACAGCGGCTTGATCTGTCGTGGTGCGGCAACTACGACTCAATAACGTCGCATAATTTCATTGACTTCATAAATTCATGCGGCAGTTTATTGACCCACTTGAGACTTAATTGCTGTCGTTTTGTAAACGATCATGTTGTGAGTGAAATTTCTCACGTCTGTAAAAATTTGAAAGGTAAAAAAAAAATTAACTTTTAGGGTATTAGAGTGCCCCCACTTTTTAAAAAATTTTATTATTTAATTTAAACAAAATTGAAACCTCAATTGAAAAAAAAGACGCAGTAATTTCGTCGACATGTAGAATATAAAAAAAATTTACTTACAGTTTTTATCATTTAGGAGGTAAACGAAATTTTTTGAATAAATTTTAGTCTAAAAAATTTGAATTATAAAATTGAGATGAAGATTTCACTGAAATTTATTTTTCAAATTTCGTTTAACTTCCAATTGACGTCAACTGCATGTAATTTTTTTTTTTTTTCAATTAATTGATAAATTAAAGTCATTAGAAATTTTCAAAAAGTGGGGGGGGGGTCCATTGTAAACCCAACTAATTAATAAATTAAAAAATTTAGAATTATGTTTGCGGAATTGTACATCAGTTACAACCCAAGGATTCGGTAATTTAGATAAACTACAAAATCTAGAGCGACTGGAGTTGTACAGAACGTCAATAGAAACCGGGGAGTTGTGTTCGATATTAAAAAATAATACTCAACTACGTCATTTAAATTTAGCTGGAGTGAATGACCGTTTAAATATGGACGAGGTCGCATTGGAATTGTCCAACTCGTGTAATTATTTAGAGAGTATTGATTGTTGGAAAGTACAAACTCTAACTCCGATAGGCGTACGCGCCCTTACCCGTTGTACGAAACTACGGGAAGTTGATTTCGGGTGGTGGTAAGTTCTGGGGTTTGTAAAAAATATGCCGACAGTCGTCTGTATTCTAATAAATATTTTTTTAGCGGGGGAATGGGAGCTCCTGGGGATTCTCTGCGCACTTTTCTTACATGCTGCACATCTTTGGAAAAAGTATTTCTCTCAGCGCTAAGAGGTCTGACTGACCGAGACATCGAACCTCTGCTACTGTGCCAGCGTCTCCAGCAGCTGGACATTCTGGGCGCTCGGTCACTCACTTCCGATATTTGCTTACGTTTCTTGCTGTGCTGCCCCCAGCTCCGTATGATGGACCTGAGCTTCTGCGATGCCATCAGTGATACTAAAGTCCAGGAGTGGCGCCAACTTTATCCCCACGTATCAATAAAACGCAGCTTCCAAGTCAGTTGTCGTGATATTCCGCGTAATTAATTTTTTTACTCCGTTGTAAATTTATTATTTTTTTTTTTACTAATTTAACTCAGATAAAATCATAGATTTAAAAATTTAGTTAGAATTATTTTATATGTGTGATAATATTCTACTGTGTGATTTATGTACACGTATTTATTATAATAATAAACAATGATAATTAGATAAAAATTTTATAATTATGACAATTAATGGAAAATTTATAAATCAATTGTTTTTATAAAAAAAAAAATTATGACTGAATAAATTTAACAAAAAATAAAAAATTTTTAATTTTCTCATCAGTCAAAAAAAAAAACCGACAAATTATTTAGCGCGAAATTTATTTCTCGAGTTGAGAGTAAAGTCTCTTAAACTTCTTACATCAGTGTCATTTCCTGGGCTGCTCAAATAGTAACTCAGACGTTTCTGCAGTTGCTGTTGACGATTATCGTGTAATTTACGTCTGGGCACGTGACGTAACGCATGAGGCCAGTCGCGGGTAGTGTACAGGTCATTAAGAATGGCAACGACTTGGTTGATGGTCAATGATTTACCAGAACCACCACCGAAGCTCAGATACTTGTCGATTGGTAACTTGGCCATACGGAGACCTTCCCGTTTAGCTTTCGCTAGAGAACTGGGACTCCCAGCAACCTGAATAAATATTTAAATAAATAAATAAGATCAGTTGCCTAAATTGTTTTTGCTGAATGTATCAAATGCCTTCAATATTTTTTCGTAAATTATAAATGCTCACTGCCCAGTTGCCTACTAAAACTTTTTTCTACGGCTCTTGTCTGCATAAATATAAAATATATGAGGAGACATTATCAATGATAAAAAAAAGTATAACTCGCCCAGTCGTTGATAAGATTCTGGGCTGAATCTCATAGTCGATGTAAGGAATGACCTGATCAGGTCACTCTCAAGTGATCGGTTTTGAAAATTTTGTATGCAATAAAATAAAATTTTATATTTACGTCGGAAATAGAAGCGTAGAAAAAATTTTAGCAGGCAACTGATGCCTTCTTATAAATAAAATATAATTACTTTGTCAACAATTGCTCCGACAATATAAATCGCTTCTGCATCGAAATTGTCCATCGTCTGATGGCAATCGGGTGTCAAGTAGACCAACTTGTCTTTGGGAAACAAATCGAGGTACGATTTCTGGGTGATGTTTATCGGAAAATCAGGCTCGTACATCGTGGGTATGAAACTGTATAACTCCTCGTGTAAAAGACCTGACTGGTTGAAGTTACAAAAGTGGACGTCCAAGGGGTCATCGGACTCGCGGTTTGCTGCGAAGGCGAACATCAGTTGCTTGGCGCAGTTCTTAGTTTCAACTCGCGTCATTTTGTCTTCGTAGCCGCAGTCGAGCACCAGTTTTGGGCTGAACATCATCGCGCGCATCAGCCGCCAATTGTACATTTGGTTCATCGTGTTGTCACGGATTCTTATGAACATGTTGTTCCCTCCCAGTTTGTACTGCAAATAATCTGGAATCCCAGGATCTTCTAGAGCGTCCAGAGTTTTCACTCTTTCTTCAGCTTTAATTTTACGTTTTTCTGCCGCATTTTTTTCTTTCATCTCAAGACCGAATAAGAATTCCAAGAAACGTCTGCGAAAAATTAAAAAAAAATTAATTAATTATAAACTTACTGATAAATACCCGAGTTAATATTTACTTTCTTCTTTGACGTGACGTTATCAGCAGAAGTTCGACCCAATCACGAGGTTTTAGATGACTGGGTACTAATTCTCCGCTCTGTCTCATGACTTCAAGTTCAAGTTCCAAAATTTTGTAGTGTTTTTCATTGTCAGGATTTTTTAAAAATTCTTTCATTCTCATTTCCGCCAATTGATCTTTCGTTTTTAAATTCGAAGCATCCACTGGTTTCAATAATTCACTAGGCTCTGGTGGCCCGGATTTGCCATGTTTCGGTGACCCATAGGGTGCTGATGATGTAAAATTCCAACGATAATTATTTTTGAACCCTTGTGAAATAAATATATTTTTAAATTCACTCGCTAATTTTATTAACGGATAATTATTTCTTGTATTTAATAAATTACGCAACACACGACTGTACATTATGACAATTATTTATTATTTATTTTATATTTTTAAAAAACGTGTAATTTTAGGTTACTTATAAAGACACCATTTTTTTTTGTTTTATTTTATTGTAAAAGTATTGATTTTTATTTTATTATTTATAATTAATTAGAGGATTTATTTTTACGAAATTAATACATTTATTATTAATTAACTATGTTTATTAGTTATTTTAATTAACTTATTAATTTACCAAGCGATCGCGACTTTAACTATTTTTGTTTTTGGCATGCGCAGGAAAAGCGCGCGAAAGCTTGAAACTTTTGAATTTTTAAAGCGCGCCATCTTTACGCAAATTAATTTTTCAAATTTTATGATGATAAAGGGGTTAATTACTTTAATTACGATTAAGTGAGCATTGAAAAAAAAATTCAATTAATTTTTTTAAAAAATAATCAATTACTTTAATTATTTCAATGGATAAAAATAAATTACGTCCGGACTTACAGGGAATCGTAAATAAATTTGTTGATCTGAGTGTTGTAAGTTTTTTTTTTGTTAATTATAAAATTATCTGGTAATTTATTTGTTTTTTATTTTGTTTGTTTGATCGTTTTTTGTAAAAATTTGAGGTTAAATTTTTTTAGGAACATTGTGCGCTAAAAAAAAATCTAAATGCTCAAGAAGAAATCGTTGATTTGTTTAACATGAATGCGAATAAGGCACAGGAAAGATTAGATAAATTAATTCCAGCTGTGGAAAAATATTATGAAAATAAGGAGAGAGAAGTTCGAAATCTTAAAAGACAAAGTAAATTTTTATATATATTTATTTATTGTCATATTTACTTTTAATAATTTTAAATCTGTCTGATGTCTGCTACATTCACACTCATTAATTAAAATTAATTTAGTAAGAAATCTCGAAGATGAAAAAGAAATAATTCAATGCGACAAAACAATAATTGAAGAAAAACATCGAGAAGAAATGGGAAATTTAAACAAAAAATATCAAAATGAATTAATGAATTTAAAAAAAAAATATGATGAAGAAATAAATGAACTTAAAATTCTTGTCGATTCTCAAAAAATTACGGTAGCTAATTATTATTATTAAATATATTAAGTAATTTAAATAACAAATTTTGATTTCTTCTTTTAGATAAAAAAATTAACGGAAGAAATTAAAAAAAATGGTGACTTTGTTCACCCGGCTTTGTATGAAACAATTACGGGTGGTAATAAAAAAAGGCCGAAGAGTAAGAAAAAAACTGCTCAAGTATTTGAGTGAGTGATTGTTTGCTTCTTAATTACAATTATAATTATTAGTATCATTAATTACCTTTTTTTTAATAGCTGGCCTAGTCTTGATATTGAACTGTCGCAGTCTGATAAAAACAATGAAACGGTTGTTGAGAAAAAAAGAAGAAAACTTTATACTCCCAGCGAGGAACCGATTGTTGATCTTGATTAAAATATTTATTTACAATTAATTATATCCAGTGTAATCAAATTTGATAGCCATTTTACTAAGTATTTAGTAATTTTTTAATTTAATTTAATTTAGATATTATTTTTTTTTATTTGAGTATAAAAAAGTACAAATTTGTTAGCTGAGTAATTAATTATTACTTTGGTTGACACCATTGTCAATTAATTAAAATATAAAACTAAACTAATTATTATTTATAACAAAATATAATTAAAAATTATTTACAATTATTTTTAATTGACATTAATTATTAAATAATAAAATTTCTACATTCGTAAATTTACAGATAAATTTTTTTCAGTAACGTGAGGAAGAAATAAGAAATTGAGTAAAAAAATATTGAAGCTTTTATTACTTAATTATAAACTTAAAAATGATTATTTAGTAATTTTACGTTGTAATGAATTCCAACTGTTTGTGTAATCAATTTTAAGATGACCGTAATTACTGAACCCGATATTAGACGGCTGTATTACTTCGAAGTAGCAATTTTCTTCGCCACCGCTAGTTGATTTACTTTTATTATTATCAACAGAATCGCGTCGGTTTGACGCGCTGTGATAAATATATTCCTCCCTGAAAATGATAAATTTAAAATTTAAATATATTTTTTTTAAAATTACCCGTCATGCTTAATATACAAGTTTAGTTTTACTAAATATATAAATGAGTAGAATATATAATTATTTATTATTATTCAACATCATTAATCAAATCAATTGACTTGCCTTCCATGTATACTTGTACGTGAAAGTTTTCTACGTCTTAACACCTCTTTCAACCGGCGATCCTCGAATTGTTTAGCTTGCTCGAGGTCTGTAACATCAATCAAATTATTTAATTACCTTTAAAATATACAAATAAATTTTAATTTCAATTATTTCATTTTATTAATATTAATTATAAATTTATTATTATTATTATTATTATTATTATTATTATTATTATTATTATTATTATTATTATTATTATTATTATTATCATTATTATCATTATTATTATTATTATTAATATTATTATTATCATTATTATCATTATCATTATTATTAATATTATTATTATTATTATCATTATTATTATTATTTTTATTATTATTTATTATTACTGTTAGTCTTCTTCAACTTTTCCTTCTTCTACTTATTATTATTATTATTATTAATATTATTATTATCATTATTATCATTATTATTATTATTAATATTATTATTATCATTATTATCATTATTATTATAATTAATATTATTATTATCATTATTATTATTATTTTTATTATTATTTATTATTACTGTTAGTCTTCTTCGACTTTTTCTTCTATTTATTATTATTGTTAATATTATTATTATTATTATTATTATTATTATTATTATTATTATTATTATTATTATTATCATTATTATTATTATTATTATTATTATTATTATTATTATTATTATTATTATTATTATTATTATTATTATTATTATTTATTATTATTGTTAGTCTTCTTCAACTTTTCTTCTTCTTCTTCTTATTAGTCTTCTTCGACTTTTTTTTCTATTTATTATTATTATTAATATTATTATTATTATTATTATTATTATTATTATTATTATTATATATAGAATTAAAAGACATTAGTAATACTATTTATTTATTATTTATTCCATTATAGTGCCAAGAAAACGTATACGTCTACGCATCAAAAGATTTAACTTTCTCTATTTGGCAAATGATTATTTCTTTTTTATTTTTTAATGTAAAAAATATGATAATACATCCATATAGACATATATTTCATATACTCTTTGTAACATAAATTTATCACCAAGTATTCAAAACAAATTAGTAATAATTAATAAACTTCTTATAATAGAATAATGCCGAGTGTGAAGAATGTTGGCAGCGCCAGCCTTAGGCGAGTGAAGCCAACGAACGAATGTCGCATTCCTGTATATAAAATAAAGTACGGTATATACTGGACATAATTTATTATATTGTTAACTAGATCACTTGCAAAAAATAATTAATGGACTCGGTTAAAATTTTAAACAAACAAAAAAAAAGTTAAGAAATATCAGACGTATTCGTTTACTCGGAATTAAAAATTAAAATTAAATAATTTTTAGCTCGACTAAGAATAATTATTGTTATTAATTTTCCGGAAGTCATTTATGCATATATTTTAACACGTAGACATGAAATATGGTATGAAGTATATATATATGTTATAGGATATCTATATAAGTTCTGAAGAAAATAATTCAAGTACGTGAGCATAATATTTTTGCGCAACATGTAATGCTTGAATAAAAAATTATACGTCAATTGATTTAACGTAATACGTCGACGATGAAA
Organism: Microplitis mediator; assembly: GCF_029852145.1. Classification (NCBI taxonomy): domain Eukaryota; kingdom Metazoa; phylum Arthropoda; class Insecta; order Hymenoptera; family Braconidae; genus Microplitis; species Microplitis mediator. The sequence continues at coordinate 407,074 of NC_079977.1, forward strand.
AAAAAAATTTATGAGATAATACTAGGTCAATGCAATCTTTAGTAATAAGTCGCTTAACTTTTCTTCGACGTACGCACGCCATATAAGATATTGGTTGCAACAAAATATATTTTCGCCTCTGGGTATTTTCGTAATTTTAAAAAATAGTCCATGGTATTTTTACCATAAATCAATTGATAAATTTATCTAAGCAAAAGTATAATTTTTTAAAAAAATTAATTAAGTAATTAATTTTATTGTTAAATTAATTAACAACTCCATTCATAAAATAAAGTAATGAAGGTCACGAAACGTTAGAGGAAAGTCTTGGAGATAGAAATCAGACCTTGCTAAAAAAAAGCCTATCCTGTCACTGCTAGAATAAGTTGTAGAGTACGTACATTATTATTTTACTTTTATATTTATTTAAGCTCCGCTGCTTCTGCTAACAAGTCCTCCACCCACATAAATACGTAATTTCTACGTACTAAGAATAATTATAAAATACTAACCGTCTGCACACCTTGCAAATTATTTAAACAATTAAATAATATTACCTACTTTTTTTTTATATATTTTGCACACCTCAAGTGCGAATGCCTGCTTACATATATAGTAAAAAACATAATATCGAATTAGAAATTTTTAAATCTGCCCCTTAGTTCTAATGCGCAGCGCCGGGATCGAACCCATGCCCTCCAGTGTCCTGACAAAACTCGAAAATTGAAATAGAAATCGATTTTAAACCCCAGCGCCCATCTTACAGCACTAAATTAATTAACATTAAATTAGAGACTTTCAAATCTGATAGGGAATCAGTCACTTGGTTCAATTGCACAGCGTCGGGATCGAACCCGTGCCCTTCAGTGTCCCGATGAAATCCGAAAATTGAAACAGAAATCAATTCTATACCTCAGCGCCCATCTTACAGCACTAAATTAATTAACATTAAATTAGAGACTTTCAAATCTGATAGGGAATCAGTCACTTGGTTTAATTGCACAGCGTTGGGATCGAACCCATGCTGTCAAATGTTCCGAAAAAACCCGAAATTAATCGAAATTTCTACTAGGAGTCCAGTTCCTGCTTAAAAAATCTTATAAAATTCCATAGATTCTCATAAATTTTATACTAATTAATAAGTTTCTATAAAATTGGGTCCTGCTTTATTTAAAGAATTGATTTTAAAAAATTAGTGATTGTAATTATTGATTAAATTGACTAATAATTGTATGATGTGCACAATTAAAAAAAAATACTTGTCATCGGAAAAATAATTAATAAATGAAATTACACTTTCATGTTAATAAGAAAGTGGTAAAAAGTATTATGTAAAATAATAATTAAAGAGGAACAAGTCGTATACATCCGTGTCGGAATAAATCGCAAAATCGATTTAAGATGAGAGTGAAATTGATAATCACGAGATCATTAGTGACATTTTTATTTTTTTATTAAAATCCTTTCTACTCTCACGAGATCAATAAATTTCTCTTATTTTATATTTTAAATAATTTATTATTTATACATATAAAATATTTATAGATTTTTATTGTTTTTAGTTTTTTATTACACACGATTATTTATTTAATAGTCGAATTGAGTTAAAATTCAGTGGCTTTTATGGTTAAATAAATTAAAACACCCTAGGCATGGGAATTAATTGATTTTCGCTAGTACATGTGTGGAATTGCTTTATTATCATTATTATTATTATCTCGAAACGTTTTACGTGCAATTCTGTTTTAATTTCGACTCCTGTGAAAGTGAATGGACCCATACGATCTGTTATGTTGACTTTTAATAGAATCAGAGATTAATTTATTGTTTTTCATGAAGAGGAAATAAATCACTTGTAGAAAATTATTTTTCTTTTATCACATAAGTCTATATATACATTAAATATTATGATCCTGAAGTTAACAGACATTTAAAAATTTTTGAATTTTTGTTTCTCAACAAATCAATTGCAAAAAAATAAAATAAAAATATGCACATGTAGAAAATTTTAAAAACTACAGGTGCAATTTTTTCAAATATTTTTTTTTTTTATGGTTTATCGTCTAAAAAAAAATCCAAAAATTATTAGACGTCTGCTAACTTCAGTATCATGAAGTTAACAGACATTTAAAAATTTTTGAATTTTTGTTTCTCAACAAATAAATTGCAAAAAAATAAAATAAAAATATGCACATGTAGAAAATTTTAAAAACTACAGGTGCAATTTTTTCAAATATTTTTTTTTTTTATGGTTTATCGTCTAAAAAAAAATCCAAAAATTATTAGACGTCTGCTAACTTCAGTATCATGAAGTTAACAGACATTTAAAAATTTTTGAATTTTTGTTTCTCAACAAATAAATTGCAAAAAAATAAAATAAAAATATGCACATGTAGAAAATTTAAAAAACTACAGGTGCAATTTTTTCAAATATTTTTTTTTTTATGGTTTATCGTCTAAAAAAAAATCCAAAAATTATTAGACGTCTGCTAACTTCAGTATCATGAAGTTAACAGACATTTAAAAATTTTTGAATTTTTGTTTCTCAACAAATAAATTGCAAAAAAATAAAATAAAAATATGCACATGTAGAAAATTTAAAAAACTACAGGTGCAATTTTTTCAAATATTTTTTTTTTTATGGTTTATCGTCTAAAAAAAAATCCAAAAATTATTAGACGTCTGCTAACTTCAGTATCATGAAGTTAACAGACATTTAAAAATTTTTGAATTTTTGTTTCTCAACAAATCAATTGCAAAAAAATAAAATAAAAATATGCACATGTAGAAAATTTAAAAAACTACAGGTGCAATTTTTTCAAATATTTTTTTTTTTATGGCTTATCGTCTAAAAAAAAAATCCAAAAATTATTAGACGTCTGCTAACTTTAGTATCATTATTTATTTTTTGAGTAAAAAAATTTTTTCAAATGTAGATTTCGATTTATCAAAACTTTTTTTTGAAAAATTAAATTTTCTAAAAATCATTGAATTTTTTTTTGTTGTATTTTGAATATTAAATTTTTTTTTACTACAAATATTTAATATTATTCATTTTTTGACTAAAAAAAAATTTCAATAGATGAAAAATAAATTTTGGTTTATAAAAAATTAAATTTTTCAAAAATTATTGAATTATTTTCTCAATGTTTTAAATATTAGAATTTTTTTTTTTTTTATCAAGAAAGCATGATAAATAATCACGCACTCTCTTCCTCATCTCTTATTCATACAATTTATATATATGTATATATATATATACGAATTTACTATTTTATTATTTATTATTGTTCATAACAAATCGAAAGTTATTTACACTAGATCCAATTATTATAAAATATATATAAATCTTATCTTCATATACCACGTGGATGATAAATTTCACTTGACTAATTCGTAATTTAAAAAGTAAATTACAAATCTATAAAAATAAATAAATAAAATTTGATCAATTGGTGCGTGAGAATATAATCTAGTCAAAGTTGTAAACAAAGATAAGTACAAAAGATAGTACACTACTGCAAGTACCGAATAATTATTCATGTTCCAGCGATTGAAAGGAATATATAATAAACGGAAGTACTCGCTTCCTTTTACACTTGATGGCGGGTCATTGGAACCGATCCAAGTGTTTACATTTTACCTTTAGTTTTATTTTTATTTTTATTTTATCTTACGCGATAAATATCCATCTATGTCTATATAAATATATATACATATAAGTACTTGAAGAGAAAACCCGACCGTGAAAAACCAGACGAGTATCTATATCTATATCTTCGTCTGAACTTTCTTTGCTGGACCTTTTAAAGGGTTCGCACTTTAAATTAATTATATACTTTTTTTTTGCCGCCTTTAAGTCGCGCGAATTCTTAATGAAAGCGAGACGCTTGGAGGTGAAGTGCAAATAAAATATAAAAAGTAAACAATTGTGGGAATTATTTTTTTTTTAGTTTATAAGATAAGACAATGGGGTAATTATAATATATATAATATAAAAAATAATTGAGGGAAATATTTAAAATAATTTTTTTAAATATTTCCCGGGCTTAGAAATTTGAATTTGAATTTGAGGCGATTCTGTACGGATTATTAATAAAGTGGTTTATGTATGCATGTATGTATATATGTATGTATATAATCATATATAATATGAAAAAATAGGATATATTATTTATGATTGTTTGTGAAAGCATATTGCTCTTAATATGATATGATTATGGCGAATTGATACGGTTGGTGTAACCTTCAAGACCGGCAGTTTACTTTTAAATGAAACTCGTCCAACCAAATGATGATAATCAAAAAATCACGTGATTACGATATCATACAACAGGTGGACGTTAAAACTTTCTACGGGCGATATATATTTTATATATTGTTATATATTTATGGGGATTGTTGCTATTGGAGAGCGAAATTTATTTGAAAAGTATGATAAGAAAGGAGGAGGTGTTGATATTTTAAAAAAAGTTGAAAGTAAACTAATGGAGTAGGGAAAAAAATTTAATGGATTTGAAAATTAATGGAATGATGGATATGAAAAATTAGTGGGTTTATAAAAAGGAAGAAATATCGGATGGAAATTTTTAAGTAATGGAAGAAATATAAATTCGATAATGGAGTCATGGATTTTTGGAAAAACCAATGGAACAATGGATAAGTCGAATTAATGGATTCAGGAAAAAATAATAAATGAATGGAAAAATTTTAATTAATGGAAAAAATACAAACATAGTAATAGGATTTTTTAATCAATGGAATAATAGATACGTAAAATTAATAGATTTATAAAAAATGGAAACGGGTGGGAAATTTAGATTAATAGATAATGGAAAAAACCACTGGAATAATGAATAATTCTAATTAATGGAAAACTACCGACATAATAATGGAGTAATGGATTTTTTAAATCAATGGAAAAATGGATAAGTCGAATTAATGGATTCAGGAAAAAATAATAAATGAATGGAAAAATTTTAATTAATGGAAAAAATACAAACATAGTAATAGGATTTTTTTATCAATAGAATAATAGATACGTAAAATTAATAGATTTATAAAAAATGAAAACGGATGGGAAATTTAGATTAATAGATTAATAGATAATGGAAAAAACCACTGGAATGATGAATAATTCTAATTAATGGAAAACTATCGACATAATAATGGAGTAATGGATTTTTTGAATCAATGGAAAAATGGATAAGTAGAACTGATGGATTATAATTAAAAATAAAAATGAATAGAAACTTTTAAATTAATAGATTAATAGATAATGGAAAATTAATGGAATAATGGAAAAATAAAAAAATAATTGACGAATAGAAATTTTTTTATCAAGACATTAAGGGAAAAAAGGATAATTATAATTAATTAGTTAATGGATCGATGGTAACTAATGGAAAACTACCGACATAATAATGGAGTAATGGATTTTTTAAATCAATGGAAAAATGGATAAGTAGAACTAATGGATATATAATCAAAAATAAAAATGAATAGAAATTTTCAAATTAATAGATTAATAGATAATGGAAAATTAATGGAATAATGGAAAAATAAAAAATAATTGACAAATAAAAATTTTTTTATCAAGACATTAAGGGAAAAAAGGATAATTATAATTAATTAGTTAATGGATCGATGGTAACTAATGGAAAACTACCGACATAATAATGGAGTAATGGATTTTTTAAATCAATGGAAAAATGGATAAGTAGAACTAATGGATATATAATTAAAAATAAAAATGAATAGAAATTTTCAAATTAATAGATTAATAGATAATGGAAAATTAATGGAATAATGGAAAAATAAAAAATAATTGACATTCAGAAATTGTTTTATCAAGACATTAAGGAAAAAATGGATAATTATAATTAATTAGTTAATGGATCGATGGTAACTAATGGAAAACTACCGACATAATAATGGAGTAATGGATTTTTTAAATCAATGGAAAAATGGATAAGTAGAACTAATGGATATATAATTAAAAATAAAAATGAATAGAAATTTTCAAATTAATAGATTAATAGATAATGGAAAATTAATGGAATAATGGAAAAATAAAAAATAATTGACATTCAGAAATTGTTTTATCAAGACATTAAGGAAAAAATGGATAATTATAATTAATTAGTTAATGGATTAATGGAAACTAACTAATGGAAAAAATGAATGAATAAGAAATGATCATTCACAATTAATTCGCATTAGTTTATTTATAAAATATTATTATTATTGTTATTGTTATCTTGACCTCAGGGTATAATTTGTGATGTAATATTTCTCAGGATATTATAGTCCTGTAATTCAAACAAACGGTCTCATTGCTGTTAATAAAAGAAGAAAAAAAAACGGTATTGTCTTTAACTTAATTCAAATCACAATTCAATTGCTACACGGAGTAATCAAGAGCGCGAGAGACTTGCGTGATCAGATGTTTTATATTTTAACATTAGCTCGTTAAGAAATCCAACAAGCTCGCAAACCATCTCGATTGGTTCCCATATAATACAATAATACAGATTTATATCATTATCATTATCATTATTAATGTTGTTGCTATTCTGCTACTACGTCTACTGTCAGAAGTTGATGCTAATGCTACCATAACTTCTTACTACTCCACTATTATTATTCCACATACTGTTCTGTGTCACGTTTAAATATTCAACTGAACTAGCAGTAAAAAAAAAATTTTCCCATGATATTATTTATGGTCGTAAGATTTTTTAACGAATATTAACTTGGGAATAATTGTCATGCTTTACTTTTTCTTAAATAGTCCACGATCTTTTTTACTCCCGCGAAAAAATTCAAAATTTAAATTCTTACTTAAATTTTTGTCATTTCCCGCTTTCTCTCATAATTAAAAAAAATAATTGAGTTATTAAATAAATTTGATGTTTAGGTCGTCAGCTAGTGAGTAAATAAATGACACCCACGTTTATATTTTTTTTATAATTTAAACGTAGGCGAGGGTCAAGGTACACATCCTACTAAACAATACACTAGATATATATTTTTAGTTGCGGAGATACTAAAAAATATGAAAATTTTCTGGGATATTATTTATTAATTAGGGAATTAATTAAAGATAAGAGAGATAATTGTACAGAAACTAAAGATTTTTTGGCGCGAAAAATTATTTGCGGTATGAATTGAAAATAAAAAGTTTTTTGAGGAAAGAAAAAATTTATTGGGCCAAGAAATTTTTTTCGTGTATAAGAAAAAAAAAAAAACTTACCGGTGAGTGGTGCGTAAACTGGTGCAGCATAACGCGGGTCATCTTCATAAATTGGTTGATAATGTGAATTATTTATTTTTGTTGAGGGTCCAAAATATATTTCTTCGACGGAAGCTGGTGGTAGATAACCAGGCTCTCGTGATAATTCTTTTGCGTACCTTAATAATTAAATAATTATTATTTTTAATTAGAAATTTAATTATAATTATAATTAATTATCAAAATTACCAATATTCATTTTCAGGTTCGCGACGTTGGGATACGCGGCTGTAAGAAGTTTGCGGAACTTGATGGTGATGATGATGATGATGATGATGCTTTTGGTGATTCCCAGGAGCTGCGATACTGTGGCGACGTAAATACGCGTAATTTTCTAGATCCCAGGGATCGACGTACTGGCGCGCACTGCCCGCGTCACCAGAACTTGATGATCTTTGGGAATCTATTGAATTCCAATAAATTGACGAAGCTGCCGGCATTTTATTATTTCAAATTCAAATTTTTAAAATAAAAATTATTTGAATAATTTAAATTGAACTGTAAAATTATTTTATTAACTCATTTTAGTAAAAATTTTTTTTTTGAATAAAATATGAGACACTTGAGCATTGATGAGCTTAAATAAATTATTTATTTTGCAACACGCAAGTACACTCGCTGGAGTACTCCGAGATACTGACAATTTCTTCAGCAGGTGAAACCATAAGTTTCACACGAGTCGACTTCCCCCTCTCGTGTACGCCAACACATGAAAATATATAAGTAAAATTTATTCTGCTTATTGATGATTAATTTTTATTTTTTTTCCAGTCTGTAAATGAAGATATTAAAAAAAAAATAAATAAAAATTTAATTATTATGCATATTAATTTTATTTTTTATTATTAAACTTTCGTACAATTAAAATAGAAATAAATTTATAATTATTCTTTATTCTAGTTTTTATCATACACATCAAGATTACAAAAGACTTTTTACGGTATCCAGTAATTTCGAGTAAAAAATTTTTAAAAATTAAGTTGACTACATTTTTTTAAATTGTTGATTATTAAAACGATTGATAAAAAAATTTTCATTCTAACTGACAAATAATATAAAACTTTTTAATATTTATCGTTCAAGTATTAATTATCATCATTATCAATATTATTATAGTTATTATTATTATTATTATTAATATTATTATTATAGTTATTAATATTATTATTATATAATTTAACAGAGTTAATTGTTCTTAAAAATTCCATTGTCGATTGATCTTATAATTATCATTTCAAAGTTGTTTTAAAAACTAAAATTAAAATCTATAATTTTTAAAGAACAAAAAAAAAAAATTATTAATTTTTCTTACCAATAATTATGAAGAAATAATTCAGTATAATTGCGATTTAAATAATTTATTGGAGCATCGATTGTAAAACTGTACTTATTTTTTTTATATTTATAGAATAACTTGACCATTTTTTTCAGTTATTTTACAAAAATAGTAACAGTTTATATTATTTGTAAAAAATAATATAAAAATTGTCGTATTTTTGAAAATTCAAATTTGAATAAATGAAAAATTGAGCTATATTTAAATGGATTATTTTTCAATATTGATATACAAAAATTAAAACTATCTAAGTAAATTATAGCCAATAGCAAGACTTAGATCAAATCTGCAACGTTCATTGGCATTTCATCGATGTGGGTGTTGTAAAATTGCTCGATATCGCTCAGAGTGCGTTTATCATCTTCAGTTATAAAATTAATGGCTACTCCTTTACGTCCAAAACGACCACCACGTCCGATTCTGTGGATGTAATTCTCACGGTTTGATGGAAGATCATAATTTATGACAAGCGATACTTGCTGGACATCAATACCACGCGCCAAAATATCTGTCGTGATGAGAACACGAGAAGATCCAGTACGGAATTGTCTCATAATCGTGTCACGCTCTTTCTGCTCCATTTCTCCGTGGATGGCTGAGACAGTAAAGTCGCGGTTCTTCATGTTCTCAGTGAGCCAGTCGACCTTGCGACGAGTATTGCAGAAAATTACAGCCTGAGTGATACTCAAAGTATCGTACAAGTCGCACAAAGTCTCCAACTTCCAGTCTTCCTTCTCAACGAAGACGTAAAATTGCTTGATACCTTCAAGTGTCAGTTGTTCCTTTTTGACAAGAATGTTAATCGGGTTGCGCATAAAACATTTCGATACTTCCAATACATCAGTCGGCATGGTAGCAGACAGCAAGTTAACTTGTACTTCTGTCGGAAGTAACTTGAAGACATCGTGAATTTGATCCTTGAATCCACGAGACAACATCTCGTCAGCTTCATCCAAAATAAACATCTTGATGTTGTTGGTACGCAGTGCGCGTCGATTTATCATATCGTAAACTCTACCAGGAGTTCCCACGACAACATGAACTCCCTGTTCCAATTTGCGCATGTCATCACGCACGTTAGTTCCTCCAATGCAAGCATGACACTGTGCATTCATGAAATCTCCAAGAGCAATGACTACCTTCTGAATCTGCTGGGCAAGCTCACGAGTTGGAGCGAGAATAAGTGCCTGGCACTCATTGATCGACGTATCGATTTGTTGCAAAATGGAGATTGAAAATGTTGCGGTTTTACCAGTACCAGACTGGGCTTGGGCTATCACGTCGTGTCCCTTGATGCACGGGAGAATAGCGCGAGCTTGAATAGCCGAAGGTTTTTCGAAACCATAAGCGTAGATACCACGAAGAAGCTGATCCTTCAAGTTCAAGTCGTCGAAGCTCTCGACGATCTGCTCCCAATTGGACTCGATCACGCCATCTGGCTCCATTCCTGGGGGCCCTTCGCTGTCGCCAAGACCATTTTTCGATTCGTCATCAATTCTGCGTTCGCTATCTGACATCTTGACTTAAAATCTCGATACCTAAATAAATAAATTATAAATTTATTAAATTGATCATCGCATTTTTATTGCTAATTAAACTAAAGTAATGATTTGAAGCAACTACTCCCCCTTTGACGGTGTTCTATTTAATATTCAATAATCGTCACGCATAACCCCACTAATCGTTAAACTCAACGCACTTCAAATATAAAAATCTGACCATATGTTGAATTTAAACCACCGAAACTCGCGCGTTTTAAAAAATAATTATTTATAAAATAAATAATTAAGTTCTGTCTGATAATAATTTGGGTAAATTATCAGACATTACCGAAAGTCCGCCATAAATTTAATCCATGCCCCAATGCGCGTTCTACTATCAAATTACTTTCACGTCAATTTATCCTGCCGGCATAAAAATTACTCATATTTTTACCCGGTTTTTTTATTTGAAGTTTTTATAAAAAATAAAAAAAATTTTTAGATAAAAAAAAATTTTTGGAAATTTTTTTTTGAAATTTTTTTTTTTAAATAAATAAACAAACTTAAAAAATTTTGTAATTTTTTATAGACAAATGTTAATTTTTAATGATTTTTTAAATAAAATATCCGACTTCCGACACGTGGAAACGCTCGGGAAAATTTTGTTAAAAAAAAATTAATACCGAGTAGATACGAAAATATAAAATTTGAGAAAGCAAAAATAATAATAAATAAAATAAAAATGAATATTAAAATCTATAAAATTATAAATATAATTAATATACTAAAAATAATAAATTATGGAGCCTCGATAAGTAATAGATAGCGTGGGAGAGCAGGCATATTAGTGCGAGTGAGAAATAAATTTAAAAAAATATAAAGTTTACCTTTTAAATAACCAAGTTTTTGATTATGAATTTATCAAAGCTGATATTTATGTTCTGTGAATACAGAATGTGTTTACTTTTCCAGTAGATATGTTAAAAAATTAATTTTTATTTAACAAGTACTAGTCACTTGCAAATGCCTCAACGTGGTCGACGTTAAATGAACAATAAATTGTAAGATGGTCATGCGCAACGAAAATTACCACCTGGCATCTGGCATCTGGCATCCAAAACTATAACGCGTCCTATCTTTAACCGCCACTGCCCTCTCTTAAGTTTGGCGGCAAATTTGAAAGCGCGGGAACTCGATTAATTCAAATCTCTGCAATCCCCACAAAAAAAATTCACTACTTCCAAAATTACCCAGCATAATTATAATTTACCCTCTCATATTAATTTCCAATTAATTATCTTACACAATTTAAAATAAAGAATTCAAATTTTCCCACCACATGAGAATTTGAATATTTCCCGCTTATCTCTCGTCGCTTGAGTAGCCGCTGCCAGTAAGTTTTTTATTTTTATTTTTTGAAACCCGATCGAGTTCCTCAGCTCGAAAATGACGTAATCGATGATTTTAAGCTCGACACTGACACAGAGATCGAGGTATCGTACGTGTGTAAGCTTAAAAGTGTTTTGCGGGGTTATCTAGTTGTGTGGGTCTCCGGTCTCTGTCTAGGGTCTCACTGGACGCGCATGCGAGAAACTACACCGTGTATTTAGTTGTGTGTTCTCTATCTGTCATGGATTCTTATAATCGTCCGCGAGCGTACATACGTGGTAATTTAACAATTATCCACGTAATTAATACTATTTATAAATTTATTTAACTTTGTTTTATAATATTATTATTAATAAGTTACGTGTTGTAAATTTAAATGTCGGTGTTAGTTGTGTTTCTCATATTTATCAAGTGTTAAAAAATAATAATAAATTATTAAATATTATTATTATTGTTATTCAAATAATTCAATTTGTTTATTAAATAAATAAATATTTTAAATATCAACAAAAATGAACGACAGCTCGAGCAGTGGTAGGAAAAAATTGGTGAGTAATTTTTTTTAAATTTGAATTTAAATTTTGAAATTTTGAAATTTTTAGTACAGGTCAGATTTATTTAATATTTAATTAGTGGGTAATTAGTTTTATTTGTTTACGATTTATTTTAATTTCTTTTGGGTAAATAGATAAATAAATATTGTGGGAAAATTAGGCCACTACTATAAATATATCAAGATAATATCAGTGTAAATTCCGGTAAAATATATCGTGTGTGCTTTTATTGACAATTCGTGTCGGATTTATATTTATCACGAGACGTTTTAGATTCATAAGAGAGAGAAAATAAATTAAAAAGAAAGAGAGAGAGAAAGAGAGAGAGGGAGAGTGCTGGTAACTGGTATTTTCATGGGTGTTACTATTTTTAGGTTGATAATATTTAATAAATAACACTATCGATACATTCATTTCAAAATGAATGAACATGTAGTCGAGTTTATTTTTTATGGCATCGACTCAGTTGTCAATTATTTCATTTTATTCAACAGTAAATTTACAAAAATTTTTTTTTTAATTTTACTTCTATTGGTAGAATTTTTTTTGAATTTTTTTAGCCGTCATGGCGCTAGAATTTAAATTTTAAATATTTTGGAAATGCGCGCTTTGTACTTTCGTCGAATTAAAAGTACGCGGATTTGTCCAGAAGATGAAACGATGCTCTCTTCTGGATTATTTACACGAAGAAAAGTTTCTTTTCATAGAAAATACATTTTCTTTTTATGCCGTAAGATGGACTGTGGACCACAGGCCCATGAGGTCGCAGGCGATTTCGTAGATTTGAAGGTCCCGGGTTCGAATCCACCAGGGATTTTTTTATAAAAACAAAAAATTACTATCGGACTTTTCACATAAATTTTGTGGGAATTCGTCAAAAAGTAATTGTTACATATATTTATTATTTTATATAGATAATTATTCATGTATTTTTTTAATAATTAAATATTAGCATTGAAAATTATGGGAGTAACCTTCTAATAATTAAATAATTAAATAGTTTGACAGTAAGTCTAGTAAACAACGCGTTTAAAAACTTGTGTTGTTTTTAAATAATTTATATTGACACGTATTTAAATCCTTTAATAATTAATGCTTTTTCAGTTGAGGTATTGAAAATACAAAGTAATTATTTATTTTATTTGTAAATTTTTTTTTATAATTTAATTTTTTCGACAAACAAATAATCATTAAAAAAATTTCAATTCATTTTAAAATTCAGCCTCGAAAATTTTGAACTCCAAAAAAAAAAGTTAAATTAATTATTAAAATCGCCTTTGTACCCAATATTTAATATTTTAAATGCTCAAGTAGTTTCTTAAAATAAATTTGAAAAAAAAAAAAATTATTTAAAATTTATTTCTGTAGCTTTTAAAATTAACTTTCCATTGAATTATTAAAAATAAAAATACGTTCCTTTGAAAATCGATAACGAAATTTTTTTTTAAGTCAACAATTAATCAGCCTTGAGCAAATTTTAAAATTCTTTGTTATTTACAAAAATAATAATTTTTTTTTTTTTCTTTAAATACAAAGTTCACTGTAAAAAATTCGCGGATTAAATCCGGAGTGAATGAAGATGACTGTGTATTTATTTAATCCCCTTGGAGTAAAATTCACTCAAGGGGAGTTTATTTGAATATTAAAATTCCGAATTGGAGTAAATGCGGATTTAAATAAAATCCAGATCACTCCGAAATCTTTCCGCTGGAAAAACAAACTCCCTATTGACTCCATATGCGCAATTTTTTTTACTCCAAAACTCCAAGTGATGGAGTAAATTCAGATTTAGATAAAATTTAGATAACTCCGAAATCTCTCCGCTGGAAAAACAAACTCCCGATTGACCAAATGCGGAATTTTTTTTTTGACTCCAAAACTTTAAGTGACAGAGTAAATTCGAATTTAAATAAAATCCGTAAGCCCGCCAAAGTCTCCTGATTTTTTACGGTGCAATTAATAAATATAAGCTTCGAAAATCAATAAATCGGGTTTAAAATTAATAATATTTATTATTCAACATGTTCTACATTCATGAGTGATAATGATAATAAATATATACAGATATATATACCCAGTAGATGACAATATTGTATTGTATTTCAATCATGCAATTCCATCTTCAATAAATCTATCTCAAGCAGATTTATTTCCTCCATAATTCAATCTTGTCTCGCCTCTCCAATTTAATAATATATTAAAACTAAATATTTAAATAATTTATACCAACTAAAACTACTGACGTAAATAAATATATCCTTAAAATAAATATAAAAACAAGGTAAAATTTTAAATAAATAAAATAAAATGAAATCCAAGGAATGATAAATGCCGAAATAAAAATAAATAAAAAATACGGAAGAAGAAAAATATTTTTTTGGCTCGAGTTACCAACCAGTAAAAAATTCTATACCGATAAGAAAATTCAAATGGATAGAGAATAGATAGTCTATCTAAATAATAATAATAATAATAACAATAGTTAAATAATAGTAAAAAATTTAAATATATAAAAAATAAATAAAAATGAAAATCAGAATGAAAATAAAAACCGACAAAACCTTGGCTGCGTATTATCGTATTCCACTTATCACAGTAGTCTATACAATATCTGCTAATAGCTCAATAAAAATTCAAAAGAATCCATTCGCCTATAAAATATATATATGTGTATTTTAATTTGATACAATAATAATTTATTTTTATTTCCTCGGATAGTTTAATTTATAAATATATACTCCAATTACTTAAGTTTAATGCAATGACGTATATATTTAATTTATTTTTATTTATATCTAATAGGATACTTTTATAGCTCAATAAATTATGGTCGAATGAATTTTTTTCTAACGTAATTGTTTTATAGGCACATGTGTTCAGCGTATAGATATTTATTATTATAATTATTATCATATTTAAATATAAATACATATAGTTTTTTATGTGCGCAAGGTGATGGGTATGGACGCTTTATATTGTTATAACACTAGCAGGTATAATAGTAAACCTGTTCGATACGAATTAACGAGTCAAGCATCTTACAATACACACGTCTATTTAATTTAACGTGACTTAGAAGCCTCTTAGCAATAAATCCCGTACAAGAAGAAACCCTCTATTGCTGCGGATATAAATACATTTATATATGTTTTTATTTTTCATTTGTTCAAGTTAAGTAAAAAGCAGGTGAAAAATTATTTTTTAGTTCGATCAATCGGGTGAAAATAATATCGAGATTTAGTTTTCAATTTTTATTTCGAAATGTGAATCGGAACGTTGAGTTTTTTTTTTATTATACAGTAGGACCTCGTTATAAAACTATTAGTTACGATACCTGGTTTATAAAAAAGACAGCAAATTGTCTTATAACGAGGTCCGACAGTATATACAGGAAACGAGGATTTTCTTGAGACAAGAAATCTTTTTTTTTGTGTAGAAATTTTATTGCTGATATTTTTAAAAGTATAATATTAAACCATTATTTTATCAATTTAATTGATTTCAAATTTATTCAATAAAAAATTTTATACTAGAAAATTTCGGAGTGAATTTGGAGTAGACGCGGAGTGAATTTCACTTTAAAGGGAAGTTTTGAAAAATATTAATTATAAAAAACTGCAAAGTAAAACCGTAATAATTCCCTAGCAGACCTGATTTACCGTAAATTTAAGGCATTTTTACCGTAAATATACCGTAGAATACCGTAAAATTCGAGTAGATTTACCGTAAATTACGGTAAACCCACCGTAATTTACGGTAAATCGGTACTTTACGGTGGATTACCGTAAATTACGGCGGGTATACCGTAAATTTACCGTCGAATACGATAAATCTACCGTAAAAAATTCGGGTGGATTACCGAATTACCGTAATTTACGGTGGATTACCGTATTTCCGTATTTTACGGTAAATCCACCGTAAATTACGTAAAATCCACCGTAAATTACGGTAAAACCACTGTAAATTACGGTATATTCACCGTAATTTACGGTAAATCAGTATTTTACGGTGGGTTTACCGTAATTTACCGTAATTTGGGTCCGTTAAGAAAAGGAGGAATTATTTTTTTTCAAATTCCATACTTCCAAATAACGGAGTGAATTTGAATTTAAATGAAGTTCATATTCACCCCTGATTTTTTCAGAGTAATGTCGATAATAAAAAGTTTGTGGTAATCACACCCTTGGTATCTTTTAAAAAAATTTATTTGTTTTGAAGGTAAAATTTAATTACATCTGTTATTTAAATATAAATGATTAATGACATATGAATTTGATTTTAAAAATTTTTTAATTGCCGCCTAATTTATGTTAAAAAGTTTAAAAAAGTCCAGCTTAATGCAACTGTGATTGTTAAATTGAATTACATGAATATTTATTTAAACAGAAATACAATAATTCATTTACATCGTTAGAAATTTAATAAGTCATACATTTTTAAAATATCAATTTAATTTATCAGTCGGGCAAAGTAGACATCTTAATAAATTAGCGTCAATTTCATATTAATTTTCTAATTTTATTTAAAAATTATTTACAATTGAAATCTCTAATTTTTTTACAGTCCATTTTACCCCAAATCATATTTCTCTCTAATGAAAAGTTTTTTAAAATAAAAATTAAAAATTTTCCGTAATAAAAAAAATTTATCGTCAATTTAAATAAATTTCAATGAAAATTTTATTAAAAATTTTTTTTTGTGTATTATCTACATGAATAATGTCACAATGAGTATAAAAAGTTACCGGGGTAACCACAGTGATATATACATATATGTACATATATATAGTTTGAAAACAAATATATATATACATATATATTTTTATTTGTTCTCAGTAGTTTTGTTTCCTTTTTTTACGAGCATCCACAGCCGGTGAATTGATCAAACAGTTGCAGATTTAGATGCGCCCTCGACGTGCGTCACGTATAGTCCAAGAGTTGCAATAGGTACGCGAAAAGAGATGGATGTATAACGCGGTGGCGAAGGTAAACTCGCGGATGAAAGGCTAAGAGTGAAAGAGAAAGTAAATCGTGTATATATTCTACTACAGGCACCCTTAGAGAGAGAGTAAAAAGATGAAGATAGAGAGGAAGAGAAAGAGAAAGAGGGAGGGGGTTTAAAAAAAAAAAAAAAAAAAAAAAATTAAATAAGCTCTGCACGGAAGAAATGCCACGCTCTGGCTCTGCAGAGAGTAACGGATCGAACGCGTGCGTCTGTTCTTGTATTATTCTGTCTCTCTTTCTCTTTGCACGTGTCGCGGTAATAATAGCAACGATACGTGCATTCAGAGACGCTAAGGATACATGTGTGCTACGTGCTAGTATTTTAAAATCCTGCTTTTGTTATTGTATATTTTTGTTTGTTTATTTATTTTTAGTTTTGCTTTCCCAGTGGAAAATAAAAAAAAATTTTTTAAATAAATTATTCAGGGAAACTTCTTTTGATGTACGAAGCATGAATTCGGTAATTGAGATAATTGATGACATGTCCGCAGGGACATGAAAAAAATTTTCGTGTATTTTACTATTCAATTTGATATTTTTTTTATCTGTGTAAATGATACTGTTTATAGGATATAAAATGGAATAATTGACAATTAGCGACACTCGAGTAAATATTTCTAACTCAATTGCGTAATTGAACTGTTAGTTAACGAATTAACTCCAATCTCCCGATGGGTCGGCTCTGACGTCATATGCATTAATATAATACTCTGTTAGCATGCTGAGAGACTCTTTAATTATAATATATGTTGATGTATACGTTCTTTTTATATTTTTTTTTAATTAAATTATAAATTAGTAATGTTTATTTTTATATTTTATTTTGATGAACGATTACACGTAAAAAAAAATCATATATAATCATATGTGATACATTTATGTCATATATGTGGCCGAATTCCACATATGGCCAGATATGCTACATATAGGATCTATATAAATATCATATATGCTTATGTACAAAGTATATATTCATATAATTAATATATTAATCATATACGAAGCATATATGAGCCGTATACGAATATATTTCATATATGGCCATTTATGAAAATTGGCCATAAAGCTAAATATATATGATCCATATATAAGTCATATGTGTGGCTGAATTGTATATGTCGCGATGTATGATCAATATATGCATCATATATGTTTATATACACATCATAAATGTTTATATATAAAGTATATATGATTCATTTTTCACGAGTAGGGGAGGGTGGGGCAGAGCGGCTCCCCTAAGCCAATTATTACTTTTTGTGTCTTTCAACCATACACTGTAAAAAGAGCGGTGTTAAAAATGGACTCATTTTAACTCCGCCCGGTGTTAAAATAAAATTACACCGGTGTTAAAAATACCGGTGTTAAATCGGGGTAACCGGTGTAAAAGCGGAGTAAAATCGGTGTAAAAGCGGGGTAACCGGTGTAAAAACGGAGTAATATCGGTGTAAAAGCAGGATAAACTGCGTGCGCTTGGATTATTAACTTTGAAGATTATAAAACACAAAAAATATCAGTTCTTTATGAAAATTAATAAAGAATATAATTTATTAACAAGTATAGTGATCGAGTAAGTAAAAATATTCACAAAGTAAAATATTTTAACACTGGTAAAGAATATCTACACCGGCGGCGGCGTTATTTTAACA
This sequence comes from Microplitis mediator, assembly GCF_029852145.1. Lineage (NCBI taxonomy): Eukaryota > Metazoa > Arthropoda > Insecta > Hymenoptera > Braconidae > Microplitis > Microplitis mediator. The sequence continues at coordinate 425,759 of NC_079977.1, forward strand.
CCGGTCTAGAATATTTACACCAGTGGCGGCGTTATTTTCACACCGCTTTCGGGGGTAAATTTAACACCGATAATTTTAACACCTACACCGTTTGGACTTACTCCGGTGATTTTTTACAGTGTAAGATCACTTTACTTTTGTCCTATTTCGAACAAATTTATGGACATTTTGCCAAAATTCTGAAAAAAAAAAAAATTTTTTTTTGTGGGGCAGAGCGGCCCCCCTCCAAAAAATGATAAAATTTTTTTTTTTTTTTTTAAATTGTTTTCATCATTAAGAATGTATTTCTTTCTCTTGACAGCTATTTTTGGTTTTATATTACTCGAAAAAAATTTTTTAAGGTGTAATAAATCGTTCACTCTCGATTATCTTAATTACTAATTGTTATTTAATAAAAAAAAAAACAATTCTATAGTTTTACTTTATTTCAAAAATTTATCAACTAAAAAAAAAAATTTTATTTTTATAAATTTTTAGTGACTAAATTTGGCTCTTACATAGAGAAACGGCCGAAAAATATGAAAAAATAATTTTTTCTGAAGTTTCGGCTGGTTCATTTTGCCCCAGGTGTTATGCGTAGGGCTAGAAATGTGGAATTATAATCATTTTTTTTCAATTTGACGATAAAAATATGAAAAAATCACTTTTTCAAAATTTTGGGCTTGTTCATTTTGCCCCTAATGTCATGCGTAGGGGTAAAAATGCGCAAATATATCGGATTTATAGTAATTAGCCAAAAAAAAAAAAATTTTTTTTTTGATCAAAATTTCAGGGGGGCCGCTCTGCCCCACCCTCTCCTATATTCATTGTGTTTTTTTTTATTAAATTAATTATAGACAGAGGGTAATGGAAAAAAATATTGAGTAAAAAAAACAAAGAGGCCTGTGTTAAAAAGTTATTTAATTAAATTTATTAATATGAAGATTAGTTAATTTAATTTTCTCGGTGCTATCCACGTATTTATTTTCTTATTCCAACAAAGTCTTATGACATCCTAACAGATTTTAAAATAATTAATTAAAATTTATTATTAAAAAGCTATTACGTTAATGTCCCAATTATTGACATTGTCCGTAGCATATTTGCTTCGATTATTGACATACCTTCGTCCCAATTATTTACGCCCCTACAACGCGCTACTGTACTAAATTTTGAATAAATATTCAACATTTCCACTTGCTGAAAATTATTATTTTTAACAATAAATTCAAAAGTACTCGATCGTTAATTTTTTACGTCTCTTTCTTTGTTCGGACTCTAAATATTATTGATAAATTTTATTAATAAAAAAAAAAAAGACAAAAATGAATCCCAAGAATTTATTCAAAAGCGCAGTATTAATTCAAGAAAAATTATTATTATCGAATCGCGACGTGAACTTGGCATCATTTCTAACTTTAATCTCTGATGATAAAAACGATAATGTCATAACACATAAAAACTACTTTCATGTTGTTTGTTCACCTGAATTATTTAAATAATTAAACATTCAATTCAATTTAATCAACTAAAACTCTTTACAAAATTAATCGCAGCCATCAATAATCAATAATTAATAAGTCAAAAAAAATTTCAATCACACGCCCGCCATTTGTTCGCCAATGACTTATTACTAAAAATTTAAAAAACTTTTTCTTCCAGCTTTAAAATTTCTTCATTATTATTATCATTTCATCCTTTTCACTCTTTTGATCTCTTAACGCTCATGTTTCAATAACCTCGTAAAGTTTTCCATCGACAAAAGTTTCCTCGAGCCATAACCAACACTCGACTGACACCAGAGTTACAAGATTCCCTTCTGTTAAATTTATCGTCCGATAGTTATATATATACGTAATACTATTCCACCCTCTACCCTCTCCCCTCTAGCCCCTTCCTTTTCCTCTTCCTCTTTTCTTCTTCCCATTTCCTCTTTAACACACTGAGCTACACAATACTCTACCCCGGATACTTTACCAAATGTATAATCTTGGACCCAAAACTCGAAAACATCCAAGTCTCGATCGAGTCAGATCCTCTGCATAGTTTGATGTAACCTCAGATTGATCATCAGCATCATGATGATCGACATTGTCACCTAGACAAACTTCAAACAAGCCCTGGAGGTTAAATCGTTCCGTTTAAACCCTTCGGCCCTCTCTATTCCGTTACCAAACTTACTCGGTATCATTTCTACTCTAGTCTGCCAACAGTTTCCATTCTCCCCCATACCCAGTTCGAGTTATATGTAACAGTTTATGCTGTAGCTTCTGTTACCGCTGTTATACTGTAACCAATGAACGGAAACACACCACGCGGAAAATGTCCAAGACAATGTCACCGGGTAAACTAGTTACCGCAAGCTCTACTGACGAGCCAGTTGCTTTTCCAAAATGTATACTCTCCAGTACCAGCACCAGCACCAGCACATATATAATATTAAGCGTCACTGCAAACTGGGTCAGAGTTAAAATCAAAAGGCAGACAGTCAGTCAGTCAGTGAGAGAGGAAGAGACAGAGAGAAGAGTTAACATAACCGACGAAGAAAGACGTCTGTATGTTAAAGAGAGAAAGATGACATGGAAAGCTTTGAATCGTATTCAAGTTGAGAAGCCAAATAGTCAAACGCTCAACTCTGTTCTACTCTGGTTTGCTCGCTCTACTCGTATACATTTAAACCTAGAGTATAGAGCATAGAGCATAGAGCAGACTTGCCGAGCGATGGAATTTCAACAGGATAACCAGCTTTTCACTTTAACCGCGTTTCCATATATGTTATATATGTATATATAGACTGTTGTTTGAGCATCATTTTACACGTTTCACATGGAAATTTATATGTATGTACGTCTCGTTTAGAGAGAGAGTAAATATTTATCATGTGTATTTTGTACTAATTTTATTTAAATTATTGCTTCCTCTATTTGGATTATCGGCGTCTATTATTTTATTATGAATTATTTGTTTGATTCCGATGTTTCAGTGGACGTGACATTGTTTTACGATAACTATTATCATGATTTGTATTGATAGTCGAGGTGGTTATCGTCAGAACAAATATTATTTTTCATAGATTCCATAGAAATCGGAGTGTTGTATTTTTCGATACTTTTCAACGATTTTGTTAGAATTTCAAATCCAGTGTATTTTTAGTGTAGATTTAAAATTTTCACTCAAAATCGTTTTCTTAATCGAAGAAATCTAAACGCAAGGCCGAAAAATGACTCTTTAAAAGTAAATTAGTGAAAAACCACTAATTACTTGTGAATATTCACTAATCTAAATTGTCCAAAGTATACGACTATGAATTAGTAACTATTCACTTTTTGAATTAGTAAAAAAAACAACATACAGAATTAGTGAAAATTTCACTGATTGAATTAGTCAAAAATGTACTAATTCACTTGTTGACGAGGATTTATTTGGAAAAATATTGTATCGTTGCTAATAATATTGTATCAAAATATTATTATTAGTATGATTATTATTTGTAACTGATTATAAAATTTTTTTAGCAACTTGATCGACTAAATTAACAATTAAAATTACTTTCATACGGTAAATATTTATATCATAATTATAACTCATAACCTGAATCTATTGTCAATGATGGTTTTGATTCAGGTTCGGTAAAAAAAGTTGGAGTAAAAATATAAAGCTATTAAAAAATAACAAGATGTATTATTTAGCAACTAAATTAGGTTTTATTTAATTAACTTACTTTAATTAATACTGTTCAGTTGTATTTAAAAATTATCGTAATTAATTTTGCCCTGAATTTGATAATTCAACGATAGAATAAAAAGTCCTAAAGCGAGGCGCCACTAGTAATCATTGTAGAATCCGGGGAATCACTAATGAATTAGTGAATCTAATTCAAAATCACTAATTTTGTAGTGAATTTTAAGATCACTATTTCAATTAGTGAAATTTTCACTTATTTAGTTTTAGAGAGGATGTATCTGAAGATCGAAACGTTTTTCACGCAACAAAAATGAAAATAATTCATGAAATTTCTGTTTAAAGGCGAATTTAGGGGTAGTTGGGGGCGGCCTGTTATTTTCGGGTGACGTGCGAAACATTTCCGAAATTAAGATCCATTAGATTTTTTACATTTCATTTCTTTTTCTTATTTTCGTTTCACGAAAAACGTTCTGATCTTCAGGTACACGAAAAATGACCGACTCAATTTATTGGTCAACTTTAGGCCTCTTTAAATAAAATTCTATGATTTCGGCCAAATTTAGTCTTCCTGACCCTCTTTCGGCGTTTTTCCATCCAATTTTCGGCTTCTTCCAATAAAATTTTACATCAGAATGATTTCGGCCAAATTTAGTCTTTTCGGCCAAATATTTTTACCCGAAGAATATAATAAATTTAATTGACTTACTAATTGAGAAAAATGTAATATTTTTATAAAAGCTATTGTTCTTTTCAAGTGCAGGGGTTCAAAATTTCATTTTTGAGAAACCTGCCTTTAATTTCGGCTACCGGATTAGTATAGATGGCAATTTCTCATGAGGAAAATAGGAAATATAGAAGTAATAATAAATTTCTAGCGTCTGTTCATTTTACCTCTCGGGCGATAGATTAAATGGATTGTCAATAAAAAAATTGAGTCATGAAGAAAGATAACTTTATTTTTAGATTTTTTTTTTTTTATTAAGACAGCTATCTCTATAAGGATAAAAAATATAAAGATAAAGATAAGTTAGTTACACTAGTGGTTTTCCAAAGCGCATATATTGTAGATTATAAAATTTTTGTAAAGCAGAGGGCATTATTTTTTTATGGATCGTTAGTGAGTTATGATTTTTATAAAAGTAAAAAATATAATTTTTTTTCATGTGAGATTTTATAAAGTGGGAAACGGTGGAAATGTTTTACGCGAGATAATAAAATTCTGACGAGATGTTTAGATATAACTATTATTTTATGACAGGTAGAAATACAATTTGTTATTTCATAAATGTGAGCAACGTGCAGGTTTTTTTATATATTTATATTTTTTAAAAACCCTATTGTCATATATATACTTATATATTTATGTGTAAATATGAGGATTATGATTTGATATTATACTTTTAAGTTGACCGGTTAATTTTATCGTGACTGCGCTAAATGATATTGAGAGAGTGCGAGAGAGAGGGGGCGGGTTGAGGCTGATGGTAAATGTAATTTGATAAATTTTGAAATAAGTGGAAATGTAATTGTTGGACGCGCTCGATTTAATTAACAATGTTACGCAACTGTAGTTGTATTATCCGTAATATTATTTGATGCTCGGTATTATTAAAACGGATTATTCATTTAAATGTTTATGCCACGTCATTTATTTATTTAACAGTAAATCGATTATTCATTTTTATTTTCATTTCAATTTTTTTATTTTTTTATTTACTATTTTTTTAATTTTATTAACTGCTAATTATTATTCACACAGCAATTTAATTTATTTATTAGCAAATAAATTACATAACGCGTGTTTAGTATTTAATATTTATTATTTAAATGATTAATTAACAATTTTATTTAAATAATTATTTTGTTACCAACAAAATCTTGACTTTTAAATATTTTTAAAAATAATTATTTTCTTTAACAAGATTTTTTTTTTCTCAATCAAACAAAAGCTTTTTTGCTCCAGTGATTTATCGGCATCCGTTCTATGAGTAATCGCAAGTGCATTTTTTTGTTTGCAAAACTCCTCAATCGTCCGCGTCCGTGTTAGAATATCTCATATATTATTTATCAAATACAATTAAACGACAGTTGCCTCGCATAAAAAAAAAATAGAACGACGATAATTAATTATCTGCTGACTGCTAATTAAAACACTTATCATTACTTACCACCTACCAATGCTCCATAAATTCAAATAAAATTCAAATATATAATAACCGAATCTCCTTAGAGCTGCAACTAAAATTCTTCTTATTTTCTATAAATTTTTATCAGGCCTTTAAATTCGTAAATTTTCAACTTCTGTATCGTAATCAAAAGAATCACGTGGTACCAAGATAAAATGCATCAATTGATCAAGGGGTCTTCATTTATATTTATTACGTATCTTGACAGGATTTATTCTCAAGGGAAATGGCAAACGTTTCCTCTCTCATTTCCTCATTTTTTTTTCCTCCTCCCTCTCTACTATTTTTTATTTTATTTTTAACTTCTGAACTTGGTTTCTCTTCCTCAATTTCTTATTTCCTCTATCGGGACACGACGCGGCAGATGAGGGAACGAGAGGTCTCTGTTCAACTCGTTAAATCGTCTAAAATCTAACGTATACTTTATCCAAGGGTGCGGTTTTTAAATGACGATTTAAACTCTACACCAAAGAAAGATTCAATCCTTTCAGATCCATGGATCGGGTTTTCGAGTAAAGATTTACTGTACAAACAACTTTTATGATCTAGATCGAGGCATGTGTTCACTATTACTTCTATTTCCAATACTCTAATACATCAGACCGATCAATAGACTGATAATCACATTCGGTACTCGTTAATATTAATTATTACTCAATATTTTAACCGCGACATCTGTTAGCGAAAAGTAACCAGGACGCCAATTGTGGTAATTATAATAAAAAATGCTATGCATACAATACAATCAAGTGTGCACGCAATCTATCCGTATACAGTATTTAGTTCTTGGTGATAATTTCCTACAGGATATAAAACTATATAAATTAATGTCACTTATATTCATAAAACCAAAAAATTTTTTAAATAATTTCTGGTACAAGTGACGACCGACGTCATTTTCTTACATTACCCCATTCTACTCTAAAAAGGAAAAAATTTTTTCTTGCCTCAAGAAAATTTAAGTTTTCAATCCATACTCCAAAAAATTTCTTGAGGCAAGAAATCTTTTTTTTTTTGTGCAGACTAAAAAAGATAATTTTTGGTAAAATTGATCCCAACCGCCATTTCGTTACGGTAAAAATTTTAGCCCGTTCTGCTCCATAAATATAAAAATATATATGTAAGTATTTATTTTTGTACATATATGAGCTATATATATACATATATTATAGTCAGTATTGGGTTGAATCATCGACGACGTCGACATGAGGATTACTCCTGGGACGACAGAATACATGAATAAATTGGTAGCACATCCTGCACCGAATAACTATGTATCACGTGTCATATTCATACTACTCGCCGTTACATACTCACCCACCACTTGTAGACTACACTATATATCCATATACATTAGGGGTAGTGTAGAGTAGACTAAAAGTATGTTATGAAGTGGCAGCAGAGGCAGAGCACAGGCAAGAGTTAAGAATAAAGTAAGGGGTAGAACGGAGGTAGACTAGCAGAGAAGAGAAGAGAAGAGAAGAGAAGAGAAGCGAAAACTCAACAACTATAATATCCTACTTATCCAACTCGCGTGCGACCCGACCGTTCGCGACAAACTCAACACCAGAGTGCCTCTTTATTTATCCTCAATACCTAAACATCATACTTATTATTTGTTACACCCCATTATTATGATAAATGAAATTACCTTTATATTCATATCAATTCCATTTATTCCATGTCGATATAAATTCTCTTGTTCTGGTTACTGTGCCGACATTAATTACGAATTATCTTATTAATTACAGTTATTTTATTTTTTATTTAAATAATATCTACACGGAAAGAAAATTATGGGAAGTTTTCCTATGCATTATGGGAATGGTTCCCATAATATTATAGAAAGTATTCCTATAAATTATAGGAACCATTCCGATAATTATAGGAACCGCTCCCATAATTTATGACCGTAATTCCTATGATGGTATAGGAAAAAATTTCACAAAATTATGGGAACCGCTGCCATAATTTTCTCTCCGTGTAGAATCGCTGAAATTGAAACAACGATTAAGCGGAAAATAGACTGACTCAATTTATCGGCCTGTTTATGGAGAACGATATAATTTCAGTCTTTTCTTCTGCCTCTTTCAATAAAATTCGGTGATTTCGGCCAATTTTAGCATTTTCGGCCCTTTTCCGACTTCATTCAATGAAATTCTCTATTTTCGGCGTGATTTCAGTTAAATTAAGCTTTTGCGGCCTTTTTTCGGTCTTGTCCAATAAATTCATATGGTTTCCGCATGCTTTCAGCCAAATTGAGCTTTTTTGGCCAAATATTAACCCAGGATGTGTAAATAATTCGAATTTCTGAGAAATTTTCTTTTCAAAGTGGTTTATTATTTTTAAAATTTTTTTCCATGGCGCCAAATTCAAATTGCCCTCATTCAAATAATTATTTACTTTTTTTGATACCTAGTGATTTGGTAAATTTATTTATAAAAAGCTTAGGGAAGTATAAATGCAGTGCTGAGAAACTCTCAGTCCCTTTATAGTTCCGCTAGATTCTATAAAGCCACTTTAAAGATAAAATCGTGACTCTGGCAAGGGTCATGTAATTCCCTTGATATTTCCTGGATTGTCGTACCGGCATCAGAGCACATCCTCGTGTTTTACCAAATTATGTTAGAACTATGCAAAGCTATGAATATTTGATAAATTAAATTACATTCATAATTTATATGTTTATGCATCCCCTGATTTTTTTTCCACTTCAAAATTCACTACCGAATTTCAAAATTTTCGAATACAGGCTTTCAAATTTTTATTATCGAAAATCAATGCTCATTAACTCCGTAAGTAATTTCATTAAATTTGATTGATCTGTAATTTATGCACCAAATAATTACTAATAATAAATTATTAAACTAGATCACCCCCCACTTCTTTACGAGCTTCAATAATTATTTGAACCTCATTAATATAAAAAAAAAGCCGTAAACGTTTTATATTTTTTAGCGGGAGTAATTCAAAATATTAATTATAAAGTTAATAAAACATTTTAGTGGCATGAGTAATTAGGGCAGAGGTATGCCAATAATTGGGTCATACGTGTACAGAATGTCAATAATTTGGACATTAAAAATTTATAGTTTACTCCAAAAGTAAAAAAAATCTATACAGTTTTAAAATTTTGATTTTCGAGTTTTTGGAGCTCGTAAAATTTACTTATTATTTTATAGGGGAGGGAGGGGCAAAAGGGGGTACTTAAGAAAATACCAAGTATTCGAGGACTTAAATACGCTAAATCTTTTTTTTTTTAATGATATTCAAAGTAAATAAAAGAAATTTTCAGTTACCGTTGAAAAAAAAAAATTTTCATTTCTGCGGGCAAAGTGGGGTACCCCCAAAAAAAGAAAAAAAAAAATTTCTGGATTTTAAACGAATTTGATTAAGTTGAATTTTTTTGTAAGTAATTTACATGAAGAAAAATTATATTTTACATGTTTATTGGATACAAAAGAAGAAAAAAAATTTTTAATAATTTTTATCATAAAACAAACGTCATTAATATTTTTCAACTGACAATTGATTTTTGAAAAAGTTTACCAAAAAAAATTCAAAGTAACGCTTAATTATATTTACAGAAGTGATTTTTGAATCTTTAAAAACCATTTAAAATATTAAATTTTTTTTTATCAAATTTTGGGGGTACCCCCTTTTGCCCCCCTTCCCCTATTTATTAAAAAAAAAAATTTTAATTACAAATTTAATCCACTAGTTTATTTTCTATAAAAACTTTGAGTAGATTAAAATTTAGTCGTATTAATAAATATATTTATATCTATATAGTAGCGAGTACTAGGTCTGGGTCAATGATTTTTTGGCATGAGCTCTATCGCAAGATAGATAAAGATTATAAGAGAAAGATGGTTATAGTGGATAGAATGAGATGAAAAAAAATATGCTATGTTCAGATAGTTTTTGCTAGCAGAGGATTGACGTTTGGCGAAGAGATACGTGATTGCTCGTGGGGATTAGGATAAACGGTTGAAAGGCGCCTGGTAGTTGCTCACGAATTGGCAACGGGTTGTTGGACGTGTTACAAGACAGCAAAACCAGTAGCTGTTTAAAAGTGAGATAGCAGGTTTGCAAAAAAGCTCAGAGAAAAAGTGAGAAAATCACTCGCATGTACATCTCTACACTTTACACTGGCTACTGACGCCTACACTAGTTTAAATTACAATTCTCTGTGCGGTATTCGTATTTTTATATATATGTATATATACATCAGAGTATTACACTGTCGGTTTAAATGAATTCCACAAGCTGGCTGTCTTTCTCGTCTTGCTTCCCATTTTACGGTCGATCAGTTCACGAGATCGGCTCGATTACTCATCTCTCACAAATCTGGCCGCGAGAATATAACCTTGTTGACAGTTTGATTGACACGCAACATTTACTTTTATCAATATTTCATATGTAAACATATATGTATTTGTTTATATATTAATAGTTTTGCTTTTATTTTATTATTTACGATATCGATTTGTAAAACAGATAATAATAATCATTTTATGATTGATGTTATTGGAATTGACGTATTTTTTTTTTATTTAATTCCATAAATTTATATCAGACAATTTAATACTAAAATTAGTTATGTAATTATAGACTAAATTGAAAAATTTAAATAAACTTTTATTTGGTTCAATTTATCAACTTGACGTATGGAATTAGTTTTCAAAAAAAGGAGTTTGGGTCTAATTTCGAAAATTGGGTTTCCGTCGGGTGTAGATGTTTTGAGGTCCTAGGAAACTATTCTGACTATTTTCAGATGGAAGTTTGCGTGTGTGTGTTTTTTGAAAATATTTTTTTCAAATTTTTGTTGAATAATTCGTATACCGCTGACCAATTCATCTCGAAATTAAATCAAAGCAGTTCGATTTCGATATTTGCCTGAAAAATAATTTTATTTAAAGTGAACTAAAATTGGCCAAATTTCGACCATTTTTCGGCTGTATGTTCACTATCTGGGTTTTTTATCAGCCATTTTCCGGTCGAAAAAAATTTGATTACTTCTTTGCCTCGAAACTTTTTCCTCGGGACCGCACGTGAAAATCGGCCGATTCGTTCCAAAGATATCGTAGGATAAAAATGACTTTTCTTCAGCAAAGTGCTCAAAAATTTACCAACAATAAGTCGGTAAGTTTTGAAGTTCGCCTGCAGAGTCAACAGTTTTTCAGATTTTTTAATTAACTATCGATAAATTAAAAGACAGTCTCGTAAATAGTTTACAAAAAATCTGAAGAGAAAAATTTATTTCCTCAGGAATTAATTAAATTAAATAGAATAAAATTTAATTATTATTTTTTATTCAAACAAAACATTTAGATGAAAAATTTTATTGATGTTGTAAATGTTTAAATGGAATTCTGACTTTTGTTATTGCTGGTAATTAAATAAACGTGGAAATACAGTTGGCTGTCAACTGCCAAGAAATAGTGCGGCAGACTTAAGTCGTTGCGACTGGCACTTTACGATGCAAAAAGACAAAATTGTAGTAGTAGAGTAGTATAGTTGTATAGTAGTATAAATATATATATGAAACATAAGAATAAGAATAAGACGAAGACGAAGACGAAGACGTAGTAGTGGTTGTTGTAGTTTGAAGAATATAAGAAAAGCATACGCAGCTGTGGCCTCTTTGTTTAAATGTCTCATACACAGCTATATAACTCAACAACTATTTTAATCTCTAAGAAAATTTCTGGATAAGATGGCCTCGTCACTTTATATTTAATCCTCAACAAAAGATAGATATAAATATATCAACAAAATTCCCTGTCTTTGTTTGAAAAAATTTTATCCGACTTTTAATCATCATTACCGCCACCCCCCTCTCCCCCTTCCCTTTTTATTTTTTATATTATCCCGTACTTTAGCAATTTTTAATCTCGACTTTAACCCACAGACAATTCTTCGCTCAAATCGTTGCAATTGTAATATTTCCGTTCTACTCTATTTTATACCTCGAAAGATTTCTTTTGATGATTTATATCTATATATATATCGCGGGTGAGTTTTAAATACGTCAGGTAAAAGAACTAAACCGGAAATAATAAAAAAAAACGGTTTAAACTGACGAGGATTTTTTTTTAGATAAAGCTTAAGTCGTTGAATTTGAAAAGCAGGGATTTTTCTTACTCATTGAAACGTGTCAGTGGCGAATGAGAAATCTCGTTAAACCTCACCACAAGCATCACGAGGTATCATGATCTCCTAAGCTTGAAATTGGATCGATGTCAGTATATTTCCTACTCAATCCTCAATCCTCAATCCTCAGTAGTTCTAGTCGCACATCAGAAAACTTTTTAAATTCGCTTACTGATGAGGTCATGTCATCGTTTTATTTACTACCACCCATTTACCAAAATAAAAATAAAAATAGACAACATTTCTATTATTATACCTCTTTTCACTTTAATTACATTTTTTTTCTTTAGATAAAAATTATAATTTTTGCATGGTCATCACGAAAGTTCTCGTAATTAACGGAGTTGAGATAAGACTTTTAAAATAAATATATCGATCGAGTTCAAACACGAGTGCGATCGGTAAAGTAGATTCTAAATAACAGCCAAAAAAAAAAAAATCGAGATGTCGCGTGAAATTTTTTCCGTGACTTCCGGTAATTTTCGCTTCGTAACAAAGGAAAATAAAAAAACCCGCCCGAAATTGATGAAAATCCAGTTTTCTTCAGAAATACTGTCCACGAAAGCTATAAATGAAATTTTAGGAAGTAGTGAGGGTCAGAAAACGATTGAAATAATCAATGAATTTGCGTGGGTGAATTCTAACCTATTTCGTTATTTGATTGTTCCAGATGGAGAAGGTGGGAAATAAAAATAAACATTAATCAACAAGGTTTTGGTAAAGATCGGTGGAGTTTAATCAGTGCGTGACCCAGGGCAGTGGGAAAACAGGGGCATTTATTATTGGTATTGGACGGAAGGAAAGCACAGGCAACCGGACAATACAAAAGGATATGAGGCAAGTGGTGGTACTTGAGCCGGCTGGCAGTGTTCTGGTCATAAGGCAAACATCATTGGGTCCAAGTGCCGTGACGAGTGTTACGACAACAACCAACAATACTTCCATTGGTGGCTGCGTTACTGCTGCCAACCATCATCATCATCAGCATCACAATGCCCATGACAACCACCATACCGTTGTGTCCAACAATGTCACGACAGTATCCAATGACCAAAATCAAAATCGCATCGTCGTTGTTCGTTCATCTTCGGCTTCCTGTATGACCACTGTAAGTTGACCATTTCGTACTTAAATTAAATGACCCGAGGATTGTTTGCAGTAATTTATTTAATAATAACCAGTGCCTGTGCTCGAGTGGATAACATCCTTGTCCTCGAGCTCAAGTACTGGCCAGACAGGTTCGAATCCCATCGTGAACAAATTTATTATTTTTCACTTTATATAATGCATTGCCATTTGAGGTTCGTTCCAAATAGCCGTCAGACTGCCACCTGCCTGCGATCTTGATCACTAACACGTTGATTGCAAACAAGTATAGAAAAAAAAGAGATGAGGGAAGACTATAAGGGGGTAGGAATAGTAACACAAGAAAAGAAAAATGGCCAGGAGATACCCGATCAAAAAAATCCATATGGGACGACATGACGTTTTCCGATGAGTTTCCATTTAGGGATCCAGATACCCATGATTTTCTAGGTGACCGGTCAGAATATCCATCATAAAAATATCCAATGCAAAAATATCCATGAAAAATCTCCAATGCAATAATATCCATTGAAAAAATTATCCATAAATAAACATATCCAAATGAAAATAATCAATTCTCAAAAATATCCAAAATAGCAATTCTTGGAACTGTTTTTGCCATAATGATTATGGATCAAGGTTAAGGAACCCGGGAAAAAATGATCAGAACTGACCATGCCTGTTCATGTCTGGTCATATCTTTTCATGTCTGAAGCGTTAAATACGCTCAGGACTGATCATACAAAAATTTTTATTATTTGATATTTAGGCCATTTGGTTGCGAATAATAATTCTTTGCAAAAGTGGTTCATTGATATGAAAACAACAATTTATACATGGATATTTTTAATACCATTATTGTAAAAATATAGATTTTTTAATGAATATTTATATATGCAATAATGATAAAACAAATGTGTTGTAACTATTAGAAAATAGGGTATTTTTTTATTAATGGCCCATGAAATAGATATAGAACATGTTAATAATATGATATTTTTGATGGATTATTATAATTTAAATGTATTTAATGTATAATTACTGATAGTAAATCTTATAATTAGTGGATACCGATCGGCAAAGTGGTTATGGATATTTTTGAACACGGATTTATTTCAAGTGGTAATTATTACTTATGGATATTTTTCCATTGGATATTTTTCATGGTTATTTTTGCATTGGATATTCTGGCCTAGAACCGATTTCCTACATGGGTTCTTATATAAATCCATATACTCCTATATTAATTTCTATGGGTTCCTATGCAATTCTACATGGTTTTTTTTGATAGGGTAATCCGCAAAAGTTTAGAGTAATTCGCTAGAAATTTAGTGAAATATTTATCCAAGGCAATAAGACCCAAATTACTTGCAAATATAACCTATAAAAACTATGTAATGCGAATATGTAAAGTGTAAAAACCGTAGAAAACGGAAGTTATACTAAAAACATCACAAGATGAAGTGAGAAGGTCATTTTACCCCAATCCTGGTCATAATAACAATAATAACAACAATAAACCCCTTGTGTTCTTCTATATCATGAATGCCAGTGTTACATTTTATTATTCATGTCTTGGGGCCTGTGTGCTCTTACAAACACTTGGGTACCACGTTTGAGAATAATTTTATCTTTTTTTATTCGTAACTTCTTCTTGTCTTTTTTTAACTAAAGCAAAAAATATAAACGGCAGTTTTGATGCATAAATGAATTGTAAAGTAGTTAATTAAATAAAAAAAATTCGGGCCGGGCCGGTCGGGCTGGTGGTAAGTCGCGTGTAACTTGAGGATAGAAATTGTGATAGAAATTTTACTTAGTTGTTTTATTACTGCATACACTCGTCGGTTATTATTCAAATTTATTTCATTATCATTATTATAATTATTATTTTTACTATTATTATTGTTATTATCACTGTCATTAGTAATCACAATTATGCCAAATGTATGAGATATTTACGGGAATTATTTTTATATGGAAATTATTATTTAGCTCGCGTGCGGTCGTTAGAAAAATTATTATTTTAAATTAAATATTGTTAATTTGCATGACAAGTGTTTTTTACTCATTTCTGCCCAATTATGGTTGTTTAGGGTAATAAGCTTCCATATTTATATTTATATTTTTTTTTATTCACCAACAGAATTATTCCCGTCCCTTATTTACACAAAAGTATATTATATAAAAGCGAGGGAATATTCTAGAGTAACCTCCGAATGTTAATTTGTCTGTGTCAGGGGGAAAATGGAATTCTAGTCAACGGGAATCTTAATAACAATGGAAACATCGTTCTGAATGGAAACAGTGTAATAAATGCAACAAAATCATCGGATATTGGATCAAATGTTAAGTCGAGTGATCGTGGCGATCATCGAAAAGTTCTAGATACGGTTTCTGTTGGTGGTAATGGTGATGTCAATACGGGAAATCGACAAAAATCAACCAAAGAGATAACTATCCATGAACAGCAACAGCAAAAGTCACAGTCTCAACAGCAAACCCACCAGCTGGGAGCCACTGGTGGAGGTGGAACTGGAGCTGCCGGTGGTACTGACGGGAAAACCGATGGCGCGGATACCATTTCCGGTGAGTGCTTCTCAATATTCCGTTTTCCATGCGATAAAAGTCATCCATAAAAGTCGTTCTCACATCGTGTAGAGGGAAATGTAGTCTCTGGTACATCAGAAGTTAAATTGTCAGACTTCTAATGTGACAGATACACCTTTTTTATTCCATTATATATTTATACATATGAAATTTAGTTTTTTTTTCATTTTCGCGCCATTAGTAGTTTACTTAAAATTTCAATATTTTTATATCTCACTTTTATTATTCGTTTAGGAGAAACATTTTTTTTTTCAATTTCATTTTTCACTTGTATGCATGTCTACTTATTTTTTATGCTCATAAAGGGCACTCGTACATGCGATTTAAAGCTCCGCTGAATAATTTAAGAAAAGGTCATACCTGAAAATTTTAAAAAATGAACTATTCAATCATTTAGTTGATAAGTTCAAAAAAACTATTAGCAATATTCCCTGGTAGAGTCACTTTCAATTTCTAACCCCAGTTTTTAAATTCCGAAATTCTTCCGACGTCCTACAACTTTTCGAAAATATTTCCTAACCCTGGGCTTGTTGGTACTCATTTCAAAGGGCTTCCAACAGAGACCATAGAAAAAAAGAAAAAAAACCCATTCCTCAAATAGTTCTCAATAAAAATACCCAACTTATTTCCGAGGGAAACAAACGACTAAAAAAAAGAATAATAAAAATAACTCCTTTGATGTAAAAACACGTCAATTAATGAGTTTTTTAATTCAACTACTCGTAGGATTAAGTTGCTACGCCCTAGCTACTAATACCCTGGAGAAAAAAGGGGAAACCGGGGCTAGAAAAATGCGGTCTAGATGATATCTCGCGTAAGAATAGCTGGTTTATGTGGTTTGACTCACGCAGACTAGTCTCGACACTTTTATTCATGAAGAAAAAAAGCATTTGCACCTGGTGCAACACCGCACTCAACAGCATTGTTAGGTATAAAAAAAATATAAAATGTCGCTCGAGGGTGTGAGCAAAAGTCGATTGAGGTAAACCCGTCGCTGGATACACAAGCGACACAAATACCTTGTTCCCGGTACTCGCGGTTAAGGGGTTACGTTTTTTTAATTCTAAAAAGGTTCGAGGTGATGTAGTAAGCTGGTGTGTGGATTTACACCATCACGGGTTAGGAGATAGTCCAGGGTAGTCGGTTTATAGTGGATGGATACATAAGTTGTTAGACAGCCAGTGGTTTAGAGTGAACAGCTAGCTCATTGTCAGCAACGACTTGATTTGGTAAGGAGTTTGCGGTAGTTGGTAAAGGGCTTGGGAAATGTGGTTTACGTACACCTTAGTCTGGCCTTCAGAGTTGCTTTTATCAAACTGCTACAACTACTTTGACTGTTAGAACAACTACTACCACTAGAAGCGGAGGACTACTACGGTGACTACTACCAGTGTCTTGTGAAATTTAAGGGGTGAATTGCAATCCCCTTCCATTCCGCCCGGGAACTAGGTCATCCCGGCTTGAGAATTTATTATTATATTCGGGTCTGTTCGGCTCATTGAGTCTGTGCAAAAGTCTCGGCACGCGTCTACTCTCTATCCTATCCAACCCATTGTTGTCTCGTCTCTACTCTCTTTGTAGCAAACGAATCGGTCAAGTTCCATAGATGTTCTTTTCACTGCAGGCGGAAGGGCTTGGTCGAGAAGTTTTTATCGTTTTCCGTTTCTGGCAAACAACGCCAAGAATTCCTTAGATGGTTTTGAGAAAACGAGAGACAAACTGTATCTCCACATGTACAAATGTGTGTTAAGTCTCAAGTGTGTGTGTACCAGAGAGTTTAAAACCTCGGGGGCTTTAAGGGGTGATGGTTAAAGAGAAAACCAGAGGGTGATTCGTAGCTTAATACTATCCAACAGAAACTCTCTCTACCTTGTGCAATAAAAGTTCCGACGGTAGCCTCCACGATTATATCTACGGACAGTTTGTTTCGTCTCCAATTCCTAGATTCAACTGAATGATAAGCTTCTGTTGATGTCCCGTTCGCAATCCCCTTTCTCATGGCAAACATCCGCTTTTTATCTTCTTGCAAATTCTATTGTAATTTTTAAAAATTGGCTGAGGTTTCACGTTTTACAGATTCGCTATAAATTTTAACGTTAAATTATATGAGCCCATTTAATAACTAACGTATATATCCTCGCATATAGATTGTAGGTGCTCCTATATCAGACAGAATGCATAATCATACCCGCTATATTAAATGTTATTACTTATATCGTATACTTTTAATGCTCTGTACAGCCATATAAAATCCTATCCAATTAGATTACAATCTACATATAGCCATCCAGCTATATTTCACTATATTTGATCACATTTCGCGATAAATATGCTCATTAATGTCTGTGTACAGTTGAATATCATTAGATTTATACGCTTAAAAATTCATACATTCATTTTAGTCATTTTCAACAATATATGTGATGACGCGTCATATATTTATCAGAAATTCACATATATCTATATTATTATTACGCCTATATTGCATACCTTAAACGCGAAACGCAGAGCTCTACTATCAGCGTGAAAAACAAATCGGGATACATTGAGCTCGAATTATTTCCACTATATTAATATTGCACTTATATGGTAAAAAAATTGCACTAATGGTAAGAGCACTGACATAGTAATGATATTTTTTTATTAAGACTATCATTACCCGCATGAAAATACCATATATGGTAAATATTAGGGTGGCCCAAAAAAACCGACTATTTTTTTTGTTCAAGTCTCTAATGAAAATTTGTTGGTTTAAGATGTTTCAAGACGCCTCTCCAAAAATCAGCTCGATAAAAAATTTTTAAGAGGTCGCTCACGAATTTTGAAAATATCAAAAATGATCGAAATTAGGATTTTTTGTTCTAAATTTCTTCTTTCTCGTGGCAGCTATAGTTTATATTTATGAAATCATGACCACCCTGAAAATTTCAGCTCAAAATTAAAATATTTAAACGTCGCTCAAGAATTTTGAATGTTTCCGAGTGCTGTCTTTTGGACGTTTTCGAGCGACCCTTGAATATTAATAATAAACCTTCTCAATTTTTTTACCATCAATTTGTATCATAATGAATAAAAATACAACCCGAGAAATATAAATAATAAATTATTTACATACTTTTTTATTTTTTTAATTCAATTTTTGGGTTTTTTTGCTTATTCAAAACTTACCCAATTTTATTGTTTAAGACTGTCCTGTATATTTTCGGTTATGCAAAAGTTATATTTAAGTGAAATGACAGTAATTGAGTTATAAAAAAATACAAAAACTAATTCAAAGTATTAGTTACATATTATCAGTTAATGTTCAAAATTCTTGAGCGCCGTTTAAATATTTAAATATTGGGCTGAAATTTTCAGCATAGTCATAATTTTACAGATATAAAATATTGCTGCCACGAGGAAGAAAAAATTCAGAAACAAAAAATCCGAATTACAATCATTTCTGATATTTTCAAAATTCGTGAGCGACCTCTTGAAAATTTTTTATCAAGCTGATTTTTGGAGAGGCTTCTTAAAACATCTTAAACTAACAAATTTTCATTAGAGACTCGAAAAAAAAAATAGTCGGTTTTTTTGGGCCACCCTAATATATATATATGGAAAAATATATAATCAATATGAGACCATATAAGTGGCCAAAAACGATAGATATTTTCTTATATAGTTTATAAGTTAATACATGTATTATATATATTTACAATCATATATGTAAACTTATAAGTTAGCACATATATGTATTACATATATTGATAATTATATATGTAAATTTGTAAGCTAGCACGCATGAGCGTTCGAGGTGTGCACTTTTGGATATCGAAATACTTTTTTTATACATGACTTTAAATGGCAACTTGGTCATATAAATTTTGATTCTAGGTGATCTATAAGAGTTTATTGACATGCGGGCATATTCTATTGGATGTAAAGTTAAATTTAGGTCGTAGATAGTTTTAAATGACAATAATTGCGTGTCCAAATGGGAATGATCTATTCGAGTCATATAATATAATATATTGTCATATATGGGCAATTTATTATGCAAATAAAAGGTTAGATGTAATAATTTTAACTTTAGGAAGTTATCAAACTTTTTTTTGAATATAAAGTAGATAATAAAACCTAATTGATGGCATAAATAATGGCTGTATCTAGAAAAATTAATTACCAAGTTAATTATCTTGTTTTTTTTTTTTAAAATAAAATGAAATAATATTCTTTAATAATTATAACAAAGATGAGATATCGATTGTACTTAGAATGGGCTGGCCATTCAGAGACGTAATTAATGAGTCTTGTCTGTCGTCGTCGTCGTAGTCGACGACATAGTTGTAGTCGTCCTCGTTGCTCGACACGGAGCAGATAATAGTTGATGGCTTTTAATGGTTATTAAAATGAAAAAGAGGGTGTGGGTATGAGAGGCCAAGCGTTGTTGAATAACGTAAGCGGAGGTAAGCGGAAAAAGAGGAATAGCAAGAGCACAAAAAAAGAATAAAATATAAGGAAAAAAAATAATAGAGGAAATAATAATAATAATAATAATAATAATAACAAAAAAAAAGTTTAGAGGAGGACGAAGTAGTGAGTGAGCGAGTGAGTGAATAAAAAGAAAAGGAAAAAAAAAAAAATAAGAGAAACTAAGAATGGAAATACGAGGGTGATTAAAACTTAGCTCGAGTACCACTCGTCGTTCATACAAATGAGGAGTGATTTTTTCGCCAAGACTAGCCCGCTGGGAATTAAGATGTATCGGGGCGTTTAAATAAACTGTGTATATACCTAACGGCGAATGTAATTTAATTCCATCCATTTATACAACACAAGTTTCCACCTCTTATACACACGGGAGACTTGATTTTATACACATCAAGCGTCATTTGTAATTTTGATTCATGATACCCGATGGGACATTGAACTTTTTTAAACTTTTTCCCGGGCTTGTTTTATCATTCACATCACCCATCTGTTCCTGATAATGTTTAAACGGTCTGCTATCTGTACTCGTCGGTGTTCGCAATTAACATTTCAAATGAAAACAGACGACGTGTTTTACACGACTACCGGATGAAAGAAAAAGAAATCGGTGCATTTAATTATCTTACATTATCTCGTCGGTCTCGGCTCCCGACTCCCGGCTCGTAGACTAGTCTACATATAGGTCGGACTATTCAGAGGATAGGGATAGGGACAGGGATCGGGATAGGAAGACATACCTTACATAGTTAGTAGACATGAATAGAAGATAACATCAATATCTCCTTGGGTGTTATCTCGATGAGTGAGCTCCTAAATCCCATGATTCGATTCCCGATCAATCGATGGATCGATCCGGCCCGGACTATATACTAATCCGAAACCAATTACCCTGGGTAAGGGACATCAACGTTGATGTCAGGTGGATAACGAGGATCGTTAGATGTAATTTTCCCGTAGGCAGTTGCTTCTCGCGTGGCTAACGTACGCGTGTCATACATTAAGTGCTTTCTCCCAAATTACCATTCAAAGGGTAGTTGTTGTTAGTTTACTGGTCAGCAACGCTACCGGATGGGGGCTTCCTGCTCCCGATTTGTATCAACGATACTGCTTTGAAAATTATTATGGCCTTAACCTAGGTACTCTCCTAGAGTAGAGGGTGGAAATCGTTTGGGGGCTGGCTTGGAGGCTGCAAGATCAGGAGACCGAACAAGGAAGGGATGCTTGAGCGATGTTATTCCCGTAGTTCCGGTAATATTCGCCAGAGCGGCGCGATTCTGGATCTCACTCTCTCGCTTGTCATAACTATATGTCATCTGAAGATATAGATATGTGGAAGGGCTTACAAAGATTACTCCGGCGTACATACACTCACACACACGTGCATACACCGACCTAAAGTGCTCTTGTTGGCTTGAAAGACTTACGCCTTTTGCAATTGAGTATCGATCCTTGAACTCTTTAAGGGTCTCCTTGTTTTTTGCTATTCCAGAGATGCAAAAAAAACCAAGCTAGCTGATGGCACGTTCAATCGTCCAAAGAGAAACGTAATTCATGAGAGACGATCTTTAAATCGTCCTGTGTGACTGAGATCAATCTGAATTCAAATAAATTTTCCACTCGTGCCTGTCGCACGCGACTCTAACCCATAAGTACGTCTGTTTGTGTCTTTAAACTTTTGGAAGGTGACTAGACGGACCAACATCTTCTCTAGTCTTGTCTACAAACACCCACACACACATGTACCAGATAGCTAGCAAATCTACTAGAGCTTCGATGATCCTATATCGATTGTTTTTAGCTGGTCCGAGACGGCTGGCCGACGTGACGAGCAAGTTACGATCAGCTTATATGTCTTTTTTCCAGAGGGGGATGAAAAAGTGGTCAAGCGTGAAGAGAACGTGCCGTGGAAGTGCTCGTCTTGCATCGGATAGATATAAACCTATACCAGACTACATCAACTGAAAGACGAAGAGCAAGACATAGAAGAGGATAAGTTGAATAAGGTGGACTATACTAGCTGGATGAGGTAGATGAGTTGGGAGTAAAAAAGGAGGCGAAGCTAGCTAGCTATATACGGTAAAGCTAGTTTAGACGCGAACCTCTGCCAACGGTCTATTTAAAGCCAAGGGGCTAGCACTGGTAATTTACTGGCTCAACACTGAATAAAAAAAAAGAAGAAATAATAATGATAGTAAAAAAAAAAGAAAAATATAAAGAGCTCTGAAAAAACAAGTACGGGAAAAAAGTTGGACACCTTGGGGGATGGCTCCGCACTTTGACACGTGACCCAGTTTTATCGGGGGTTATGTAATTGATCGCCGCACGCTCGTTCTGTCCCGGTAACGTGCCGAACCACCAGCACCTTCCACCACTACCCCTAGGCCCTGATGTGGTGGTTGGGTTTTATGTTGTTGCTGTTAGGCTAGGGTGATGTTTGCAATAGTACTGCTGCCAGTGGTGGTAGTAGCGGCGAAGGTGGAGGTAGCTGGTTCCTGGTCGTAGTAATGCGACAGCGTAATGAGTGCATGCACGCGTACGACAATGGATCGATTGGTTAAAATGCGCGTGCCACACATGACAACACGGAACTTGTTACAATGCATGATGTCTATCTCAGCTATATCATGAATGTCCACTATAATAGTGTGTATAGACAAGCGAGACACTAACTAACTAACTCACTCAACTGGGATCCTCATACCCCCATACCCTGATATCCCCTAGCTACTTTAGCTACCCTACCAACCAACCTACCAATGAACCACCCAACCTACCCAGCTAGTTTACTAGTTTACTGCTCGCCGTATTATAGCTGTGTGTTGCTGGTTTACTACAACTATTATCTGAGTATGTCACTCACGGTGTTACCGATCAGGAGCGCTCGACTGCCCGTCGACATTCGCTGTTGGTAACGAGTCTATCGATTCAACAAAATCCACCGAAAACCTCCTGTCTGTCCATTAAACTTCAAACCCGTCGATTTCATAGATTAAATGGGCATGATCGATTACAAGACAGCCCAGTGACACTTTTTTCCCACGCTCTATTTCCATTGACAAGAATGGATAAATGTCGCGTTACGCTTTGCCATATACATGTGTGTATGCATGCATGGATCTAGACAGAGGAAGAGGGAGAGAGAGAGAGAGATAGAAAGAGAGCGGAACACGAGAGACTCCGTCAATCACGAGTAAGTGAAATGCCGGCCAGAAACTCTGTGGAAAGTTCTCTCTACTAGGAATTATATCCTGTATGTAGGATGCCCGTACAGACATCACGAGTACTGAAGTATACATGTGTAACCGGAAGTCGGGCTGGCCGGAAAGTCGGGCGCCGTCTACGTGGATAAATAAGTCAGCCGAACGTCCTTCGTCCGGGATCACCACAGATATTTTTGTGAGACAGCTACCAGTAAGTAAGTGAGCAAGAGAAGACCAGAGATCGATCAAGACAACTTTTATTCTTATTCATCATGCTCTATAGGTTATTTATTTTTTATTACTTTCCTTATACACTTTTTATTTTTATTATGTAGTGAAACTTTTTTACACGTTGTAAATAACAGTACGGTTGGCAGCCTGTGCTGGTATATCTTTATAAAACTAAAAGAGAGTATAAGCCGTTGACGAGGGGTTGAAAAACGAGGGTGAGGTCGGTGGGTTAATTACCAGAGGTGGCTGTAAAGTGCCGCGAATTTTCGAGCCGACCGTGTATATAATTTATTTCGGTGGCTGGTGGTCATGTACTCCTATCGCTAAATCTCTATATATGTACGTAGAAATGTTGCAATTAATCAAACACTGGGATGCCACCAAGGGATGAAGAGATAGGACACGCTGGGATGGGGCGACCAAAAAAAAGAGGGAAAAAAATAAACAATTTATAAAATATAAAAAAAACTAAAACATACAATGTTTCGATAGAGCCAAGTGATTTTTACTTTTAACCATTATCTTTTTTTCTGTAAATTTACTTTCTTCTTTTTATTTTTTTCATCATTTTTCTCTTTCTTTTTAATATAGTAACTGTCGTTTTACGGGGTCACTGAAAGGTGGCAGCACCACCTTTAAAATGCAACTGGAAGCGTCTGGCACGATTCCCCTCTGACCCCTGTTGGTGGCGCTCCAAGTCCCGGCAACATCCTTTTTATTTTATTATTATTATATATTTTTTTTTTTTTTTTTCATACCATTTTGTCGCTCCTCTGACTATCTGCTCTGGTGTGATGCACGGGCGTGTGTGCACAAGTATAAAAGTCCGTGCAGCATCAGCCAGCACGTGTGACCGAGAGCTCTCACGGTGTGAAAGACCCGATTGGCTGTAGGCTGCTATAAAATGTCCATACCAATGGGACCACTCAAATAACCCCCACTCTAAAACTCAGCTAACGTCACTTTAAACACTTGACTCTCCCCACTCCTGTAAAACAACCTCTCGTGAGCCCTTGCTCCTCATTCTTGGTGTCAGTGATGTACGCACATAATGCCAGGAGCGTTAATCTCGAGCGTGGCTCATCCCATGCATCACAGTCACGTGTTGTAAACAACCTAAAGAGGTTAAACAAATGGCACGATAGGTTAGCGTTAATATCAAACTCGGCGAGAAGCCTTTGCCAAGTGAATACTCTCGGATACAAAGCCACAGGGTGATACATAAATAAAAGAGGTTAGACTTGGAAACAATAATTATGTCGCGTGGGCAGAAACAGTTAGAGTAGTAGACATATTGAAAGTGGCTCTAAAGTAAGCGACTTCTTTTGACGGGTCCCGGTGCATGACGAGATAGATCTTTTGATCATGTAACTCGTCAATTATGCATGCTCTTCTCTGTTTATACTTGGCCTCTTCCTACCAACATCCCTCGACCTATCCACCCATCCATCTATCCATCCATCTATCTATCTACCTAAATGCCTACCTAGTCGTAGAGCTACCTAGCTATCATCCTATCTAGCCACCCTTTCACTGTGTCCACGACTGTTGCCACCCTTTGGCTTTGAGATAGCATTTTGCAGTTTGCGCACCACTGACATGAGCTACGAGCCTCAGCCAAGTAGAGCCAGCAATGTAGCAATGTAGGAATGTATCTGTAAGCACACAGGCTATCCGTGTACCTAGACTGTGATAGTGAGGGAAGACGGGACAGTTATAGGGACGCAAAAGGGGTTACGTTTTTCACAGTAACCGTGGATGAGAAGGGATGAGAAGGGATGAGTAGGATGAGCAAAGAGGAAAAGAGAGCAGGGATTCGCCGCCAGGGTAGCTGGAACTCTACAACCAGGGTAAAATTCTTCCCTCTCTTTTACTCCGACTCACTCTCTCTCCTCTCCGAGGGGATACCACTCTCTCGCGCTGTTGAATGTCTGTGGTAGTGCACAGAAAGGGTACAACCGAAAGGATTCTGGAAAGTGGGGATTTTACATGCAAGCTACCAAAATAGTAGGGTAGTTGTGTTGGTGGTGGCGTGCGCAAGGGGCTAAGTAAAATCGCCAGTTGGCTCACTCTGCGGCTCCCGCCGCTCGGGAGCACACACGCGGGGCCAACTATACTACACCTTAATTTTCACCAACTATTTTATTAACTTACCAACTTACTTACTTACTTACTTACCAACCAACCAACCAACCAACCAACCAACCAACCAACCAGCCAACTTACTTACTTACTTACTTACTTACTTACCCAAACTAAACAACAATAGCCGTATATTATCAATAGCAATAATAAATGAATAGCAACAACTATTTGTAAATAAATAATTAAGTAATCAGACACTCGAATCGTGTTAAGTTTAAAAAAATCAACCAACACCAATTACAACGAATCGGCGAATAAATATATAAATATATATCGTGGCTATTTTAATATCTAAAGTAATTATCGCAATAATCGGTTAGTTTTTAAAATTAATGCGTCCAACTGCTCAATATTATCACTAAGTTACAAGTGGATTTAAAACAAAATAGTTAATAGTTAAAAAAATATATAGAAGTATAAAGTGGATTTAAAGGGAAAATATTTGAATTTGAATTTGAAATTTGGCAAAGTATGATATAAATTTTATGATAATTACTATATTTACCGTGAGCTAAAGACCTAAGGACAAAGTGTAATAATAAAACGTAAATGTAAGAGACGAGTGTTGTGACAAAAGTGAAGAGTGAGATAAAGTTACTAAACGTAAACTATAATTTTTTATATTTATAACCAAGTCCGAGTGTGGGGGTGTCAAGACAAATTAACGAAACAAAAAAAGTATATAAGAGGGAATAGAGTAAAGAAGAATTGCGAAGAAGGACAATATAGAGTTTTAAATCTAAAACCTGAGGGCGCTCGACGCACGCGTCAGATCCACGTGTATCTAGATATTTAATATCACAGCTTTTTTTTATTATATTTATTTATTTGTCGTTATCGAAATTAGGCTATTAAATAGATTTGATAATAAGTATTAATAAAATACGCAATAATTATAACGATCAACGAATTTGGCTGTGCAACATCGTCCGGAATGTAAATCTAATCCATCGTCACAATTCCTACGAGTTAAATATAAATTTGATATTATAATAATAGGAACAATATAAATAAGAAGAGGAATAGTAATTTTATTATAAATTTTGCTTATCAATAATTCGCAAGTGAAAAATTATCGAGTACCGAAAGAAGAATAAATTTTTAAAAATATTTTACAATTTACTCGTACGTCGTTATTGAGTTGCATCTAAAATACTCGTCTAACAATTCGTCCAACAATCAATTAAAAAACGATACCCGGATTTCAAGTGATCACTCGAATGCCCGCAATCCATGGCCAGTTATTTTCAAAAATAAAATCTGTTTGCTTGAGAAAAAACTGACAACAATCGTACTATTGTGTGGGTAAAAGTAAAATAGAGAAAAAAAGGGTATTGATCAATAAGAGTACTCGATAATTGGCAAAGCGAAACGATGGCGGGTTACAATCACGCGAATTCTCAACGGGTCGTCTACCACGCGACCTATCCAACGCCACTGGCTCCAAGTAAGAATTTTTTAGTTATTTATACACGCCATGTCTTTTATTCTTTTTAAAACAATTATTATAAATTGCTGTACATATTTTAATTTAAAACTTATAACTTATAACTGATTACTCCGGGTTTAAATTTTATAGCGATGGTTAAGTTTAAATAGTCGGCAATTATAATCGCATTGACGCGATAAGATAATTATCAAAGTTGGTTGTTAGTTTCATTTATGGGGCAAATCAAACGCGAAAACGTTAGAAAAAATACATAAGTTTACAGTAAGTAAAATAAAGTGGTACAAGTTTTTTTATTTTAGAGCCTTGCAGGAGCTAGCTGGCGAGGCGGGATTACAGTATGTCGTGATTCAAGCTCAGGTACATACTGAAAATGATGATGGCTGGATTGGATAAGAAATGGAATTGCTTGTGTTACCAACCCGGTATAGATATATAACCCGAGCTATAGAGGTATAAATGTGGGCAGGTCGGCGGTAGCTCGCTAACTTTCAGGGTTAGCTTGTAATATAATTTAAGAGTTATTTAGAGGTCTCGTGATCGTGTACGGAATCGGTTACGGAAATAATGCAGCTCGCTTTTTAACGTATTCTATCTTAGTTCATTTATTTAGTTCGCTGAAACAATAGTTTATATTACTTTTGAATCCGGTATTGTGTTGGTAAAACTGAGCCTCCAGACATGTTAACTTTACATTACAGAGGAATGTTATTGTAGTATTTGATGATGAGGTTAAATTAAGGCAGAAGCAACCTGCCGGTTAAAGAGGGTAAGGAGAGACAGGGGCTCGGGGGTGGAGATGAGTAATTAAACTTTAGTCGTGTTGCTTTGAAAACGGGTGGTATCAATTTACAATTGATGTGACAGAGCTTTGCACGAATAAGTGAGTAAGCGAATGAGGGAGAGAGACTGAGCGAGTAGTTGGAACCAACAAATAGTAGGACAGGGGGGTCGCGTGCTCGTGAATATAAATTACGTTAACGAGCGAGAAATTTCGCGTTACCTAGAGCTCAAGGATTATCAATGCAAGCGAAATCCATTGCGACAATTGTATTTCCTTTCGGACAATTAACGCAATTAGTCCCGTGGTCGGAAAGCCCTCTCTGTGTGTTTCCATTCCTACGTCTGGAAAGTTAAACCGGAAACTCTCCAATTCATACCCGTCTGCTGAGCTTTACAACCATTTCACTTGCTAATCGTACTACCATTCACGTTAATTAACTTTTCATTATTTATATCTATTCATCGAACTATTACACGGAAAAAAATTAATCGTGAATGCAACATGATGCAGTCTTGGTAAATAAACATGATGAAATCATGTTACATTCACATGATTTGTCATGTTTCGGCTACATGATAATCATGTTGCGGTAACATGAGAAAATCATGTTGCATTCACATGATTTGTCATGTTTCGGCTACATGATAATCATGTTGCGGTAACATGATTATCATGTAGCCGAAATATGACAAATCATGTTGCATTCACATGATTTTCTCATGTTACCGCAACATGATTTTCATGTAGCCGAAATATGACAAATCATGTTACCGCAAATGATTATCATGTAGCCGAAACATGACAAATCATGTGAATGCAACATGATTTTCTCATGTTACCGCAACATGATTATCATGTAGCCGAAACATGACAAATCATGTGAATGCAACATGATTTTCTCATGTTACTGCAACATGATTATCATGTAGCCGAAACATGATTATCATGTGAATGCCACATGATTTTCTCATGTTACCGCAACATGATTATCATGTAGCCGAAACATGACAAATCATGTGAATGTAACATGATTTCATCATGTTTATTTACCAAGACTGCATCATGTTGCATTCACGATTAATTTTTTTCCGTGTAATAATATTATTATGTGTCTATCATTTTTTTTTATCATCCCGAATAACAGCCTCGAATTTGTTTTATTTTACGCCAATTTTTATTGCCATTGTTAATTTTATTTTATTTTTATCACCAGTACTTTAATTTTTTTTTATATTTTATTCAACGAATTCGAGGAGAAATTATGAGATAATTTGTTTATCACTAAAATAATTACGAGAGCCTGCGAGTTACAGAACTTTGGGAAAAATCATTGAATGGAAATAAAAAAAAATGGTTTTAAAGCTCGGAAAATAGTTTCCAGTGTTTTCGGTTATTTTGAATTCCAAATTTATCCTGTCAAGTTACAGGTCGATAAAAAAAAACTGTTTTGTTCTAAAATTAAATAAAAGAGAAACAAATCACTGTAGCGGAATATAAAAAAATTCAGGCATTTTATAAACGCAGACTCAAAAAGTCCATGTATAAAGTTTTAAAACAATTTTTTTTCCCTGTACGTTTTTTTGTTATGAATTTTAGTGTAAAATAAAAATTTTAAATGGAAAATATTTTTTAGCTTTAGAAATACAATATGAACTAACAGAAATGAGTTTTAATACCCAAGTTAAAGTGCTTGGAAAAAAAAGAAAAGGTAATGCTTGAAAACGTAAAGTAAGCCGTTTGCAGCAGGGTTTAAAATTACATTATACTCAAAATCTAGGAACTGGGTCATTTAAATGTTAAAGAGCTATTTTGACTCACACAAACCGTATAAATTAATTTAAACAAAAATTAACATCAAAAATTAATAATTAATTACAACTGTAGAACCCGTTTCCAGTCTAATAACCGCCCCGGGAAATAATAATTATTTATCCTCACTCGAGTAGATTTAATTAATCTATTGAAAAATAAAAACTGAGCCCATAAATCCACCGTCGATATATTTTAAAAATTAACGATTTCCAATCAAAACAGTATAAAACATTGGGAAACCTCCTCACACACGTTCAATATTTACCAACGGTAATTTACGAGTTAAATTTTTTACCTTACAACAAAACAGCCCGTGACATCTGGATTCTGGTATTTACTATTTTATGCTGTTGCATAATTTATGTTCTCGCCAATTCTTTTTATCTTATAACATTTTATTTTATTTACAACTTTAAGTTTATGTACATTGATATCCGTATTTATTTTATTTAAAACAAACCCCACAATCCATAGATTTGGACAAAGCCTCTGACCCACATTCACTCAGACAAGAGTTTGTTAAAATTTATCCTACCGAGCAGAAGACACCGACTGGTAATATTTGCCATTGGAACGAGGTCAGCATGTTCTTAGTCCCGCAATCCCTTTTTTTACAGCCTTTTTTTATCACGTAATAAACTTAAGGGTCTACAGTCCAGTATAAGAAAATAACCTTTTTTTCTTTACAATAATTTATATTTTCCAATATAATCCTTCCGCTTTTCCTCCTTCCTGTCCTCCTTATTTCTCCTTTCCGTTCCTTCTCTTGCCCATTTCTAACCATGTAATTTTGTTCACGTAATAAACCCAATTGAAATTTATTAAATTGCAAGTGAAAACTAATGTCTATTTGTTATATTGTAGACGGGGATCCAATAAAGCTACCGGAAAACTTGGAGACACTACCACGTGCTGAGCACTTTCCGACCCAGAGGCACCGATGGAACACCAACGAGGTACTTATATTACACAATATACAATAGACATTATAGCAGATATGCACCGTACCATCTTCAACATACCATTTAATACCGCACAATTTCGTAAGCGAGCTATCAGCATCCCGACAAAAGTACCAACACCACAGCGACCCAAAAATAATCAACCCCATTCTCGTTTACTCCGAGCTTATTCCCAAAACTATTCAAGTGTTCGGATCCCGGCATGGAATTCGCTCCCTTAAGAGCTCCCATTGAAAAACTCTTAAAGCCCTTGTTGCACAAAGTCCTTTTTTGATCACAGCCTACAATGTAGTACATAAATAAAATAGCCTAGCCAGAGGAGGTTCACTCTTGGAAAGGCTGAAAAACCCGCGGAAGGCATTATCGGAATTTCGCGGCAGTAGCAATTTCGTTTTACCCATTTATATATAGTCTGTATATCAGAGTGTTTTTATCCCAAGCCACCAGCACATGGTCCCGCACGCTTTCTCGTTAGCTTCTATACAGGCATACTCTTTATAGTGATACTGCTTGAATATATTTAGCAGCAGCAGTAGCAGTAGCAGCGCGGTGTTGAGTTAAGGTTTGAGCGGTTTTATACAGCCGGCAATTCTAGTTACAAGTACAAGCACAGGTAGAGGTAGAGGCGAAGCTAGACCTATTCGTTGATTTTATAACTGGGAATAGTAGTTACTCTGGAGTGCAGTAAAACAAGTATATAAAGTGTGTGGATGTGTGGTTCGGTGAAAAGAGAAGTGCAAGAGAGATAATATCAGAGTTGGTGGTTGATGGCTCGCGTTGTGGTTGTTATACTGTAGGTATGCATGTTGAGCTACTTAGCGTGTATTCAGGTGTTGCCTGAGCGTAGATGTACATGCACATATAGATCAAGCCTAGGAAACCTTGCGGGCTACCCACAAAATATACAACCCTAATATACATATGTGGGTTTAAGTGTGCGTCTATGTGCGTATGCTGGTGGTCTCTCCACATATCTAGGTAATTGTTGGTATGTATGATACAGTTTAAATGTATATACGGATGTAGTCCATGCTGTGTGCTGGTAACTCTCTGACCCCGGTCTCCGATCAATAGCTGGAGCCGACGGGCACGGTTTGAGTATGTGCTGAGTTGTAGTTGGTAGCGAGTCCAAATGCTACTCGTTAAACTCATAGAGGCTCGCGCTGGAATTTTACTCTCTGTATTCCTCCATCCTATCTATCTATATGCGCCTCTTTTCTGCTCTTATCCTTCCTTTAGATTCGATTCGTTTCCTCCTGGGGTGAAGGGGGAGATCGAGAATTCCAAGTCATAGTCGGGGAAAGTTGAATCGTGGGGAGTGGAAATTTCTCTCACTTCCTGTCCTCTTTGGTTTGGCTTGCCGATAACGATGCCATGAAGGATACTGCTACCGCATCCAGACGAGCCGGTATAACTCTTTCTTTAGGAGTCTCAACTATCCACGATCGTTTGATAAGTCGAGCACTCTTCCGTTTCCTTAAATTATGCAACCACAGGAAAATTGCTGGGTATCTATCGATCAGTGTGTATGTTCTCAGGAATCACAAAATCCCCTTGATTTTCTTTTCAGTTCTTGTTGCGAAGGAAATCATAAACGAGATTAATTCCGATGTTTAGTTTTTTTATCGTTTTCTGCCAAAGGTTTGAACTTCGGGATTTGGCCGAAATGTCCTGTTCAGAACTGCTGCTACATGATCAACATTTTCGAAAAATTCTACCGGTTAATTACTCTCTAAAACTAAATTAGTGAAAAACCACTAATTACTTATGAATATTCACTAATCTAAATTGTCCAAAGTATACGACTATGAATTAGTGACTATTAACTTTTTGAATTAGTAAAAAAAACAACATACAGAATTAGTGAAAATTTCACTGATTGAATTAGTCAAAAATGTACTAATTCACTTGTTGACGAGGATTTATTTGGAAAAATATTGTATCGTTGCTAATAATATTGTATCAAAATATTATTATTATTATGATTATTATTTGAAATTGATTATAAAATTTTTTTAGCAACTTGATCGACTAATTAACAATTAAAATTACTTTCATACGGTAAATATTTATATCATAATTATAACTCATAACCTGAATCTATTGTCAATGATGGTTTTGATTCAGGTTCGGTAAAAAAAGTTGGAGTAAAAATATAAAGCTATTAAAAAATAACAAGATGTATTATTTAGCAACTAAATTAGGTTTTATTTAATTAACTTACTTTAATTAATACTGTTCAGTTGTATTTAAAAATTATCGTAATTAATTTTGCCCTGAATTTGATAATTCAATGATAGAATAAAAAGTCCTTAAGCGAGGCGCCACTAGTAATCATTGTAGAATCCGGGGAATCACTAATGAATTAGTGAATCTAATTCAAAATCACTAATTTTGTAGTGAATTTTAAGTTCACTATTTCAATTATTGAAATTTTCACTTATTTAGTTTTAGAGAGTAGTCTGTAAATTGAGCCATTTTCTAATACTCAATTATCGTTGGTAAAAATTAGACTTAACAGGTTTATTGCATTAAAGAACTCGTTAAATTTATAACCTTCAAAAATCAAATAATTTAGAAGGTAAAAAAAAGAGAAGAGAATAAAAAGCAGGAAGAAATGTGGATGAGGCGCCACCCCCCATGGTCGCGTGGAAAAACTTTTAAATCACTGGTTCGCATAAAGTCTGGAAATCAGAGTTGAGTCCCTATCCCTTTTTCTCAACCCAGTTAGTATTCGCCGCCGGGGGTATATCCACTTCTCGATCTTGTTTTCTCACGCCTCTTCTCATTCTATATACCCCAGCCCACCCTGCTCTCACCCCGGATTCCTTTCATCCCTTACTCACACAAGCTTTTATAACTCGCATTCTCTTTTTTAAAAAACCTTTTATTTTATTTTTTAAATGTTTTTAGTGTGTGTTGGTCTTAGCTTAAGAGTTCAGATGTTGGCACCCTCGCCTTCGGCTGTGAATCCCCCACACGAAAATACGCTCGCGGTAAATCGTGTCACCCGCGTCGGCTCTTCACCACCATTTTTCTCGAGCACCCTGACGGCATATGAGAGTGGCCTGAGCGTTTTCAGTTTTTTAAAAAATAAAATAAAAGAAAAAAGTTTTTAAAATGAGTGGCTTTCATTTTCTCTTTTTTTTTTTTTTATCGTTCTCATCGCTCTAGTAGAAGCTCAAGTAGAACTAGTAAAAGTATACCAGTAGTAGTAGTCATATAATTTTTAATAGTAAGGGATGCCGACAAAAGATTTTTACTCTCTGAAGCGATGCCGTTTTTTTTATTCCCTATTTTTTTTTTTATCATCTACGTTCGCATTTAAATTCCAAACTTCTATATATACATTTATATATCTACATAAATTCATAGAAATACTAATGCTTACACTTGGACTCGAGAAGTTTCCTCGATTGAATAAATCTGATAATGGATCGAGTCTTTAATCGCTCAAATAAATCATTCCCGGTCTCGCGCGCTCAAAGATATAGAAGACTACACTGGCTCTCTGGTCTGGCAATAATAATAATAAAAAAATATATATATATATTTATATATATAGAGAGAAAAGTGTGATGGGAAAAAATTTTCCTAACGCTTTCAATCAACGGCTCGTTTAAAACCGCTCATGAGTGTTGTATATTTTTCAGGCTGCTAAAAAATGAAACTAAAAAAGTTGGTTCGAACGGGCGGTAAAAAAGAGCAATTAGATATTTTTTTCTTTTATATCCTCTCAATTTCATAGGTACATATGTATCGAGTCTATATTTATATCTGCATACAGATATATATTTGTATTGATACAAAAAGGATGAAAAAAAAATGTGTCTTTTTGAAATTACCTGCTATGCACACTAACCGACCGCAATTTCACTCAATTGGACTCGAAATTTTATATTTTTTATTTCTTTGATCGACACTACCACAAATTTGCAATTTAACTCGGGTCTTTGCCCCACCGAATTGACGAGTGGCGTAACAATTGGATTCGGTGAACCGATTTCCCGAGCACGGTTGACACCATACGTTACCACGGTGGGAAACTATAAATATAAAGCGCCTCAAGTTAATTTCAGGGTAACAGTAAATTATTTTATAAAATCGTTTAGTTCTAAAATAAATAAAAGGCTCAACTCCTGAATGACCGGCTGCCATTTTGACCCCAGACTGTTTTCAATCGATTTTTGAAATTTTACCGCTGAAAATGTAACTGGCCATGATATTTACCGTCTATTGAAACCGTAAACTTTCCTCCGAAAATTTCACCATTTTTCCATTAGAATGAAAGTTTTTCTTTTTTTATGGAAGTATTTTTTGTAGAGGTAAGAAATATGTTCGAAAAATTATTGAAAGAAAAATTTTGAAAACTTTCCCTGATTAAACAACTGAATTCGACCGAATTAAAAATTTTCTGCAAAACAGAATTCAACTGAATTGAAAATTTGAATTTGAATTAAACAGAATAAAACCGATTTAAAAATTTCGAAATCGTTTTAATTCAGTTTAATTCGGATTCAGAACCAGAAATTGGAGAATTACTTTCGAATTAATCAGAATTAAACCGAATAGAATTATTTAAATTCCTTTTAATTTGGACAAATTCGGGTTTTCCTGCCGAATTAGACAGAATTCATTTTTAAGTTACGTACCGAATTAACAGAATTTATCTGAATTAAATAGAATTAAAATTTTAATTCTGTTGTATTCTGTCGAATTCTGCAAAACAGAATCCAACTGAATTGAAAATTTGAATTTGAATAAAACAGAATAAAACCGATTTTTAAATTTCAAATTCATTTTAATTCCGTTTAATTCAGATTCAGAACCAGAAATTGGAGAATTATTTTCGAGTTAATCAGAATTAAACCGAATAGAATTATTTAAACTCGTTTTAATTTGGACAAATTCTGGTTTTCCTGCCGAATTAGACAGAATTCATTTTTAAGTTACGTACCGAATTAACAGAATTTATCTGAATTAAATAGAATTAAAAATTCAATTCTGTTTAATTCGATCGAATTCAGTTTTTTAATCAGGGCTTACTGTCGGTAATTTTGTCACTCTGGGGCAAAAATGTCACCTTATGGTAATTTTAAAATTTTCTTGAGCGAAAAAAGGGAAATCTTATTTTTCGCCCGAGTCGAAATATTAGACGTAAATTGAACGTTTTTAACGTAGATCGGAGTATCATAAATTGAAAACATATTTATCATAAAACTAAAACCTATTTATACTTCCAATAAGAAAACATAAGCATACAAAAAAATTTTTTTCATCGATTTTGTACTCCTGGATTATAATCACGTCAATTCCCTAAAATTTTGACGTCTGTTTTTCTGGCTCTTAAATAAAGAATTCGTATTTTTAAAAAAAATTTTTTTCAGTTTCATACTTCTATCTTTAACACTATATATGTATATCTGTTCATATATTATGATATCAAGGTGATGAAAATTTACTTTCAAAACGTTAAGAACGTTCAAATTACGTTTAAAACGTTAAAAACGTTCAATTTACGTTTAAAACGTTAAGAACGTTCAACTTACGTCTAATATTTCGACTCGGGTCTGTGGAAATAAATTTTCCGATGAAAAATATAAATTTGTCAAAAATAATAGGAAAGTTAATTATAAAGCTATAAATATTTATTGTAACGGTAACGATAATGGGTGATGTAAAATTATAAAATTTATTGGTTTTCCTGTTTGATTCAAGTCTCCGTGGGCCTGTGTATAAAGCGCACAAGAGAATGCTAGATAGAAATGTCAATGAAATATTGATATTGCCTAGATACAGTGCTATGGAAAACTGCTTTTCATTCATCGTTCTGATGCCACAAAGAGATTGCAAAATTGCTATATATATTTTTGTTACTTTTTATTATTTATTATATTTTTTTATACCAGCAGAAATTCATGGCGGTATTGTAGGGCAACTGAAGAGCTTATACATTAGCTGTCAAATATGTCGATAAAGCTTTCTTTATCAACTATATTTTTAATACACTATATTTTTCATTTAATCCCAGTTATTGTTCGCTTTATTAAATTTTATCCTTTTTTTTCTGTATACATCTCTAGTAGATTAAAAAGTCATGTTAGTTCATTATTTATAATATATATCTTCTCATAACGGCTTTGGTTTCAAATTTAATATGCCATTTTTTTTTTTTTTCTTGCATTTACTAAACTCTTCACTCTATTGATGGGCAAATGTCGTGTCGGATAATGTCATGACTGCCACATAAGAATAATAAATCATATGTATCATAAGAGTACACGAATTTCCTTTTCGTTTCATTACTACAAATATATGTTATAAAAAATATACACTTATCCAAAAAATTAAAGGAACAAGAAAATTTTATAAATTTTTTAGTGATTTTTGGAAGGCTGTATTTTCGTGAAAAATAATCGTATCGAAACAATTAAAAAAGCAAATTGAAGCTTGAAATCTCTAGTTCAAAGATCTTCCAGCAAAATATTTTTTTGAGCCACGGTTTTTGCGGAATCATAAGAAAAAGGTCGAGACAAAATTTTTCTAAATTTTTTGGTTTTGTTTTTTAGGTCTACGGGGCCGGGAAAAATTTTTTCAAAAAAACAAATTCATGTCTCGTTTAGGAAATTTATTCAGCTACAATTTGCTTTTTTTTGTTTCTCTGTACGACAATTTGCTGCTGAGATATCAGCCTTCAAATGAAAAAGGATCATTTTGTCTTTGATTATTGATATCTCAGCAAGTAATGATCACACAGTAATTTAAAGGGCAGTTTAATAAACTTGACTAAATTTCCTACAAGCTCCATTTTCGATTTTTTAAAAAAAAAATTTTTTTTCATCCTTGATATCCATTTGAAAAACCCACAAAAAATGGCCATTTTCTGGTTTTTTAGTCAACTCATCGCTACTCTGCAAATATTGATAAAAAAAATAATGTTGCCAGGTAATTTTACAGCTTAATGTACCCTCAAAAACCCTAGAAATTTTCAGATTGATCCATTGAACAGTTTTGAAGTTTTACAAAACAATTAAAGGAACAAGTTTTGTTCCTTAATTTGTCTAATCATTACCAAAATGAAAAAATTAATTTTTTTTTGAGTTTCTTTCATTTTTGCGTTAGTTATTCAGTAAATGTAAGGTAAAGAGAACTTTTCCAAAAAATGAGACCAAACAAGAATTTTTTTTTCTAGGTTTTATTCGGGGGGTTATTTTTTTTTTGTTTTTCGGAAAAAAAATTTTGTTTTTCCTCTTTACCTCTTACAGCCTTCCAAAAATCACTAAAAAATTTATAAAATTTTCTTGTTCCTTTAATTTTTTGGATAAGTGTATATCTGATTTTACACACAGAAAAAACAATAATTTTTACTCGTCAAGAAATTTTTTGCATGAATTGTAACCAAAAATTTTCTTGGGGACGCTTTTATCACAGGATACAAACCAGGACTCGAAGTACTAGAGTCTAATTTAATGAAAGTTTCCACCCGGTCGCTAGAAAAATTTTGACAAATCCTCCATTTACTGTCCAAGTAGAAGAAGAACAGTTCCGTTGGTCCACTCGAGTACGAAAGAGAAAAAACCCGAGCCCCGTTGATAAAAACTTAAATTATTTTCCTTATTTAAATTCTATCCACTGCCACCATCCAGAAGTTGTACTTAGAAAATCTACACTGAGTAAAAAAATAATGAAAGCATCTCAAGCATGGAAGTTTTATATTTATTTAAAAAACATCTCTTTGACTATCGGGTTATTCAAAGCACCGTTGGGGTGAGTTTAGTCTGGTTTTGGTTTGAGAGATGCGAGAAGAAAGCTAATACATAGGTATATAAATATATATGTTGTGAATAGCTGTAGAAAACAGTAGCGAGCATGTGGACTAACGGAAAAGAGAAAATTAACTTAATGCGATGTGGTTGACCGGGGAGAAAATCAATAGGGCTTGTGGTCAGGACTAGTTTTATCCTTTTTCTCCCTTTAACTCTCTTTCACTGAGTAAACCCCCGGCTCAAACTTGCTTCAGAGTATTTCACATTTGATATATTGATAGGACACGCTCTTGTGTAGAAAGCACACGCGTTGCACGCCAGGAGATTATCCGCGGCTCGTTACCTTTATATGCGCGTTGTAATTTGCATGCCCAGTATACACAATGCACAACACACTGGCTACTGAACATAACCTACACCACACATTCAAATATTTTTCTTTGTCTATGTGCTGTTATTTTTATTATTTTTACTACGACCTTAATTCCCAGTACTTAGATGACCCCGCATGTGTTATGCAAAACGCACCTTTCACACAGTTGCACTCTACATAGATCCACACCCACACCCACACCCACACCCACATGTGTATATAAATATACATCTAACACAGAAACTTTGAAGAAACTCACCTATAAGTAAAGTCAAGTTGACTCGGGCCAAATGGAAAGAGAGAAAGCCTTGAAGTAAATCAACTTGGATGCATCACTTCCTGAGCCCAAATCTATGGCATCGTGCATCCAAATTACTTTACCACTCACACGTACATACTTCATATATATGTATGTATATATATACTAGCAACACGAAGAATATATTCTTATCCTTATCCTCATACTCAGTTCGGTTATACGACTAGGCAAATCTTTTCGTAGTACTATCGCCGCTGAATGTGCATAAGAAACGCAAAGGATCGTGGCCTCAACTTCTTAAAACTCCTAGTTCTCAACCTCCTTTTTATTTTTCTCTTATGCTATTTCTTTTACCTCGAGCTCTTTCCTCATTGCTCGAGTGCCAACTGGGGAGAATCCGAGGGGGTAATAACAGTCGAAATTAGTTTTGCCTCGGCAGAGTGGTTCGCATATATTTTCCCAAATGTGTACACACATCCACATCCACACTCGTAGATGGGACTGGTCTAGGTTGTTGTCAGTGAGTTGTAGCTCTGTGGTGGTACACACAGAGAGGAGAGAAATTTACATAATACTTGCTCCGAGGCAAGGCGAGGAACTTGCAATGTGCAAGAGCACATCACGGTGTCTTGGAAACTACTCTTACTACGGTATATTTCCTGACCCATTTCACTATTGGCCAACCGTTGGGTACAACACGAAAGAAATAAGTATGTGCATAAGTATGAGATACTCGCGGCTCGCTCTGTGTATTCTCTTGTAACTACAATAACAAGTTGCACAATACACTTGTAGTATTATCATTGTATCGTTTAAATCTATATAGTTTCGAAAGGGGAAGAAGCACCCGTGCCCCAGGACTATATACAACAGCCCAGTCCGTGCAGAATGCAAATGATCAATTAACCAGTTGTAAATCACTGTAACATGCTAAGGCAGTCCAACATCTATCTCTTGGGACCCATACATAGTCGCCGCGTCCTTTCTTTGTCCAGCCCATCCCGTTCAGAATATATTTATATTCCGACCACGTACCTACGTACGAACGAACGAACGAACGAACGAACGGACGAACGAGAACCGAGCCGTGCCAGATATAGAAAAGACAGAGACAATCGAGACAAGAGACAGGAGACTGGGGCCAAAGGAGAAAAAGGTTTTCACCCCCTTACTAATACATATACAGAGAACACGCGGACAGAGAGACAGAGAGACCACCCATCGACCTGTGACGTCCTCAGACTACTGTCTACTTCCGGCTATTTTTTTATTACATTCACTACTTTTTTCTCTCTTTTTTATCTTCATCCACTTGTCTTTTTCATTCCGTTTGTGTGGAAACATTTATGGAGACTGTGAATTTCGTAGGTTTACTTACGGGGAAATATCCTGACGAATTGAACGCATCCGTCTCGACTCGATTTCCATCGGTTAAATTTACGGCACATAGTAGAGGAAAAGATTTAGGAGGAATAACGACGTGCTAGAATGGGAGGATGCTTGAGAAGGGGTTAAAGTTGTAGGGTTCATAGAAGATACTCGAGTAGACAGCGATATCGGTTCCTTCCGCGGCCATTCATCATGACCTCCTTCTTTATCCAAAAAGAGACATCAGTAACTCCTTGCGGCACTTTATGTATAATGTGACTAAGTCCTTCTTATTTTCCTCCTCCTTCCTCCTTTTCCTTTATTTCTTTTTTTGGTTATACAGTGACGAGTAGTAAGTTAAGTACGGGTGCTTAGAGGAGACAGCCAGTTGAGAAGACGCGGATGACTGTTTGAGAAACTTCCGTTTCCTTAAAACTTAGCATAGTACGAATGATGAATACGCAGGGAGCTAAAGTATAAGTTGATGTTGTTGAAGAAGTGGAGGCAGCAGAGGAATATAAGCCACCAGCGATGTTGACGATGAGAGTTTATGAAAATCCATTTTACGACGGGATGCAAATCCAAGATGAGAGATGAGCGATGACGCCTTCTTTTCCGGTATTAAAGTGCTGGGATCTATATATTTATATATCTATATATAGATGAGAATATTTTACAAGAGTCTGGAAGGTATACTCGAAAAGTACTTGAGATTTATCAGTACAACTGTCGTGGTATCGTATACGTATTCGTCGTCGTGTAGCCTAGTTGCAGAAATGCTTCTACTTGCTTTGCACCGAGTGGCAAAGTCAACGCTTGCTCAATAAAAAAAAGGCTCGGCAAAGGGTATGAGGGAGCAAGATGCCAACGACGGAGGATATTCCAATGTGATTTGCTGACATCCGCAGGAGTGATGAGGGAAGAGAAGTGAGTGAAGAAAAGGCACATGTCAGCGTCGTCTTATATAGCCGTCCGTCCTCGTCTGCTTCTTCTTTTTCTTTTTCCCGTTTTATCAGCTAAAGGGCTCTTTTAACTCTCCTTTATCCTCTCCTATCCTTGCTTAAATTTTTACCTTCCCAGCCCCAGCACACCCTTGCCTCGGACTATATATATTTTTTCGACATTATAGACCGAGAGTAGGATAAAGGCGTGAAAGAAATAAAACTTGAAGCTTCCGAGTCGAATCAATATCGCTAGTGGCACATAGTGCTACTCTTACTCACTTACTTATCCTTCCTCTCTTTCTCTATCCTTCTCCGCACGTGTCCTGAAAAGCTAGCTAGCTTGCTAGATTGCTAGCTGGCTAAGTAAAAGCTTTAGTTCGGGAGGGTTTTGGGAATTCGAGAGCACTCGCAGCCCTGGGGGGTTGGGAGCCCAGCGAATAGCAGTAGCTCTCGAAACTTAAATCAATTATCGGACTGGCCTAAGTACTTAAGGTGATGATGATGATGTTGATTTGATGATGCAACAAATTTTCTGTCTACAGGAAATAGCTGCGATCCTTATCAGCTTCCAAAGACACGCGGAGTGGCAAAGTCGGGAGGTCAAGGTCCGCCCACGAAGTGGCTCTATGTTGCTTTATTCACGTAAGAAAGTTCGCTATCGGCGTGATGGATACTGCTGGAAGAAACGTAAAGACGGCAAGACTACACGTGAAGATCATATGAAATTAAAGGTTACTATTTTAAACAATCGTTTCAGTCCCAACAGCAGGAATATAAACCCGGCTAAAATAAGACATTGAAACAAAGCCGTTCTTTAATAAATATCATTTCCTTCCTTCCTTCTTCCTCGGGCTACCTCATTTTATCTGTTTCACTGTCTTTCACTTTAGTCTAACCCTGCCCCCTAGTCGCCGGTACTTAAGCTAATGACACGTTTCATTTTATTTCCTCTTTTTTTTTAACGATTAAACATAAAAGGTCCAAGGAGTGGAATGTATATACGGTTGTTATGTACACTCGGCAATTTTGCCGACATTTCATCGTCGTTGTTACTGGCTACTTCAAAATCCTGACGTCGTGCTGGTACATTATTTAAACGTACCCTATCCAGACGGTGACGCTAAATTGGCAGCACTACCGCCGTGCCTTGCATTACCACCAGACAAAAAAGAATGGACCCGTGACGAATTGGCCTCGCAATTGAGGCCCATGTTCTTGGGTAGCGATGATGATCCCAACAATCCACATTTATCGCAGCATAATAATCACCCAGTTGATATGATTGTAACTCAATTACTGGACAGACAGCGTGCATCAACGACCACGTCAACGACTGGAGCGCAATTGGCTCCACGACGATTAACACCAGACAATCAGGTAATTTTAATATTTGAATTTCCCTCCTTTGCTTTGTTCCTTGTTCAGTTTTTTTTTAACACCTCTGGAGCTAAAATTATTATTGATCATCACTTAAACCCTCGAGTGCCATTGTTTTACAAGTAGTAATTTTAAAACAAAGGATGAGATGTCGCTGTTGACCTTGCTGCAGGTAACCTCGACGACTGGAGGCCAGCAGCCCTCGTCTACGGCGTCAACAGCGCCTCGCATATACTCAAGACAT
Organism: Microplitis mediator; assembly: GCF_029852145.1. Taxonomy (NCBI): domain Eukaryota; kingdom Metazoa; phylum Arthropoda; class Insecta; order Hymenoptera; family Braconidae; genus Microplitis; species Microplitis mediator. The sequence goes on from NC_079977.1 coordinate 468,842, forward strand.
TCCCACTCGACCCAGAGTCAACAGCCAGCACCTCTAGTTTTAAGTCTCCAACAAATACAGGGTGGCGGTGGACTTTTGATACTCAACAGCCAGCCATATCATCAACAGCCACAGCAACAGCAACCGCAGCAGCAACAACAAACTCAGCAGTCTCAGCAGGTTGAAATGCAGACTGTCAGCGAACAGACTTTGGTACAGCAACAGCAGACGAGTGTTGATCGCGAACAGCAGACACAGCAGCAGGATTTAGATACCAAAGACTCGATCGAGCTCACAACACATCAGACAATCAGTGCGTCTGGCAACAGCGGCATGACGGACTTCGTTGAGACCCTGGACTTGAGTCAGGAAGACATTCAGCGAACGCTTTCAGCAAATATGATACCTCCTTCCCCATCTCCGTCGCCAGCTGACAATCATATCATCAATCCCATGGACTTTATCGACTCGTCTGATGATGTACTCGTAAATCTTGATGCTTTCGATGTATTCGGCGATCTTCCTGAGCTCCATGACTTTGAGACTGAGCACAAGGCGGAAGTGGACAGAACCGGTTCACAATCTGACAGTGCTTGTCATCCTGGAGCTACCGTCCATATTGCCGAGTATAGTCCGGAATGGAGTTACACCGAAGGTGGAGTCAAGGTAAGATTCAGTAGCAACTTTTAGCCCTTTTTTCCGAGTCCCTTACCCAGAACCAAGGCATCAATATTAACACCGCAAACGTAATCTAGGTACTAGTAGCTGGACCGTGGACAGGTGGTAGTGGTTCACAATCGTATTCCGTTCTATTTGACGCTGAGCCAGTTGAAGCGTGTCTGGTACAGCCCGGTGTATTACGTTGTCGTTGTCCAGCTCACGCCCCCGGTATCGCGTCACTACAAGTGGCTTGTGATGGATTTGTCGTGTCTGACAGCGTTGCATTTGAATATCGACGTGCGCCCACAACAGAGCCAAGTCCAGAAAAGGCATTACTAGATCGATTGGCGGACGTCGAATCACGTTTACAAGGACCAGGTCCACCCTCACCCGCAGTACATCTCGAAGAGCGTCTCGTTACTTACTGTCAGGTATTGACACCCTTCAATTTACCACCTCCTCCATTCCATCAACATCTCAGTTTATTTATGAAGGAGCTGCGGGTTTGTTTCAGGACGCAGTTGTCCGTCCATGGCGAGCTGGTGCCGAACCTCTGCAATCCGGTGGACCAACTCTACTACATCTTGCTGCCGGTTTAGGTTATTCGCGTTTAGCTTGCGCTCTTCTTCATTGGCGGTCAGAAAATCCTAGCAGTGTTTTAGATGCAGAGGTCGACGCTTTGAGACAAGACGCTGCGGGCTTGACACCTCTCGCTTGGGCTTGTGCCGCTGGACATGCTGATACTGCACGTATTCTTTATCGGTAAGTCATATTTACTTGAAATAATTACAGCAGCTTACAGTAATTACGAAAATATTATTTTAAAATCGCGTTCGTCAACGAGGAAAGAGAAAGTAAATTAGTTTCTAGGGTTATTACAATTTATTGCCCCAGGTGGAACGCGATGGCTCTACGCGTGAGAGATTGTCAGAACCGAAGTGCAACAGATCTGGCTACAGAGAATGGTCATACGGATATTGCCAAGGAGTTGAATCGATTGGAAGCACGGAGACAAGATGAGAGGCTCTTCTTACGACCGGCGAGTCCTAGCCCGAGACGTCCCTCACAAGACAGCGGTCTCGATTTAACCTTGTGTTAGTTTCGTTTAAAATTTATCTTTCAAACACTCCGTAATATTTTATTTTAAATTATCTTTTATATTTATCTTTTAAATCCTTATATAAATAATATTTTGTTGCACGGCTAGCCATTGACCCTTTAAATGCCTCAAACCCTTTAAAAATTACTTTATTTATGTTTTTAAAACTACCCGCGGTAAACCAAAGTAAGCGAGTATTATTTATAAAGAGCGTTTATATATGCGGAAAATATGCAGGTGCTTCTCCGCTACTGGACAGGATGGAATTATTGCAAGAGGATGATTCGTCTTTAGGCTTGGACCATCAAGGAATGGAGAGTACTCCAAGCTCCCAATCGTCTGTAGGTCCGTACATGTCCATCGTAACAAATCCTAAAAAAAACAACCAAAAAAAATTTACCAGAGACTTTTTCAAAAAATCACTGAATCCCCCACTTGCCTGTGCCTGTCTCGTGTGTTGTCTAACCGTTTTCTTGTTTGAAGTTACCTTATTACTGTTTATTATTTCGTTATGTTTCTATGCTGTAAAAAGTCTAAGAGTATTTTTACAAACCCAAGTCTTAAGTTTACGCGCCAGTATATTTGTAAATTTGAATTTTTAAAATTACCCGCCTTTTTTTACTCTGCCGGTAGAAAGCAGAAGCGGCAAAATGGCGACTCGGGTCGCGATAAATCCTCAGTTTTAAGCTTTAAATGTTTATTGTAAATAAACTAACAGGATTTGGAGTGTGAAATTTAATAGAGTTACGGAGTAAAATAGTATCGGTTGAGCGCGAAAAGAATCAGGTCGCTAAATTTAATATTTTTAAAGATATCGTGAGTTTAAAATACAGCTTTCGATTGCGAATGAGCAATAAGAGATGAAAAATAAAATACTCTTAAGAAGCTTAAGACTTTTTACAGCAACGAAAGCTAGAGTTACAGTATTTTATAAAATGAATACTAACCCTTCCTATAGCTTGAGCAGTGTTGGTGTTTGCTTGGCCTTCATCTTTGAATTCTATCACATAGCTAAGGTATCTGTGTTTCCACACATTTACAGACAATACTTGAGTACTTATCTTAAATATAAAAGATAAATTACACATGTGTTAAACTTTTTATAATTTAACATCAGAAAGTTAACAAAGAAAAAAAATTAACAACATAAAGGATGGTCACTACTTAACAAAATGGGATGGGGTTTTCTCACAAATTATATTTTTCAACACGTGTGTGTGCTTTTTCGTTTCATATATATTTATATATATATATATATTATAAAACGCAGTGCCAAGATTTTTCCACGTCTGATATATAGCAGCTTTGGCAACGTGTTTTCTGTCGTCCGGCTGCTTTGGTGTATAACTTTTTCGTAAATAAGTCAAAAAAAATCTCAAGTAACAAAATAAAAGTTATTTTCGAGTGTACTTATAATTTATAAAAAAAAAAGAAACCAAGTTTGCCACTAAATGGTTACTTTGTTTATAAACTTTTGAGTTGATGGGTTAATTTGGATTTCTGTTTAATTTGGATAAAAAATGTTTCTATTTCTGTTTATGTTTAAATTTTGTTGTTTTTGTTGTTGATGTGTGTGGTGGTAAAACGGCGGTTAGTCGCCTACGCTTTTAAGTTTGGCTAGGGTGGTAATTTATTTTTTTTAGGGGAGGAAGACGTGCGGGTGCTGACGTTGGCCGAACAAATAATTGCCGCACTACCAGAGAGAATAAAGAGAGAGGGTGATCCTTCGTCCCCCTCGCTGCCACCCTCGCCGCCATCCTCATTGACCCCGCTCGAGGATGCTTTTATGGAGCAAATGGTAAGTACACAATTTTAAATGGAATTTAACCGAATATAAAGTCTCTTTTTTATCAAGTGGATCAGGATTAAGATGCTCCGAGTAATTAATTACTTTTTAGATCAAAGATGTCCTGAAAAAATAATTATTCAAGTTAATTATTGCCAATTGAAATATTTAATTTAACAAATTTTTAATTAAAATATAAATATATTACGGGTTATTATCATAAACTGGGAAATGTTTCAAATGTTTTATGCGAGGTAATAAAATTTCGACGAGTTATTTTGACGTAACTATTTTATGACGTAGAAATACTATTCGTTGTTTCATAAATGCGAGCAACGTGCAGGATTTTTTTATATATTTATGTTTATTAAAAATCCTATTGTCATATATATACTTATATATTTATGTGTAAATATGAGGACTATGATTTGATATTATACTTTTAAGTTGACCGGTTAATTTTATCGTGACTGCGCTAAATGATATTGAGAGAGCGCGAGAGAGAGAGGGGGCGGGTTGAGGCTGATGGTAAATGTAATTTGATAAATTTTGAAATAAGTGGAAATGAAATTGTTGGACGCGCTCGATTTAATTAACAATGTTACGCAACTGTAGTTGTATTATCCGTAATATTATTTGATCCTCGGTATTATTAAAACGGATTATTCATTTAAATGTTTATGCCACGTCATTTATTTATTTAACAGTTAATCGATTATTCATTTTTATTTTCATTTCAATTTTTTTATTTTTTTATTTACTATTTTTTTAATTTTATTAACTGCTAATTATTATTCACACAGCAATTTAATTTATTTATTAGCAAATAAATTACATAACGCGTGATTAGTATTTAATATTTATTATTTAAATGATTAATTAACAATTTTATTTAAATAATTATTTTGTTACCAACAAAATCTTGACTTTTAAATATTTTTAAAAATAATTATTTTCTTTAACAAGATTTTTTTTTTCTCAATCAAACAAAAGCTTTTTTGCTCCAGTGATTTATCGGCATCCGTTCTATGAGTAATCGCAAGTGCATTTTTTTGTTTGCAAAACTCCTCAATCGTCCGCGTCCGTGTTAGAATATCTCATATATTATATATCAAATACAATTAAACGACAATTGCCTCGCATAAAAAAAAAAACCGTCGATAATTAATTATCTGCTTGGCTGTTGATTAAATAACTCATCATTAATTACCAACTAACAATTCATTAATTCAAATAAATTAAATTGAACTTAAAATCTGAAATTATGTCAAGTTAAATAAAATCCATTAGCTCTTGATGAAATTAAATTAAAAATAATAAAAAGGCTTTCATAAATAATTATAAAAAATGAACTTGAACAAAAAAAAATAATTGCAGCCACTCGACTCCGGCGAGCTTTTCGATTCATATCGCGAATGCGGAGGCGCGGCATCAGTATCCGACGTCGACGCGGAAGCAAGTCCGTCCAGTCCATCTAGCAGCTGCTTGACACCCGACTCACCCTCGCCCCCGCCCACGACCGCCGACTTCTGCGAGTTCCTCCAGCTGCAGCTCCAACTGGATGGCGGCAGCCACAGCCACAGTCATCACCAGCATCACCATTCCCATCATCACCATAATCTGAATCATCACAGTCAATACAATGATTACAATGGTAACTGCGGTAACGAGCGAACTACCGACGGCGAAGCTGATCTGAGTCGTCTGACGCTGTCCGATCGCGAACAACGTGAGCTTTATCACGCCGCCCGTATGATCCAAAAGGCTTATCGCAATTACAAGGGCCGTCAACGTCAAGAGGAAGCCGAACGACACGCTGCTGTACTTATACAGCAGTACTACCGCCGACATAAACAGTACGCTTATTACAGGTATACTTTATAGTTATAAGTTATCATACCCCGGGGAGATTTAATCGGCCATCAAACGGTAAAATGGACATTCTATTTTATTAAAACTTTTTTTTTTTTACTTAGAAACCATAGAATAGACTTTAAATAAATAAAAGCGCATTGTCTGCTACTCTCTAAATATGAATTAGTGGTTTTTCACTAATTTCAAGTGAATATTCACTAATTGTCAATGCTACAATCGTACCACGCAGAATTAGTGAATATTCACTAAATGAATATGAGAATATTGAAATTTACTGATTTGATAAGTGAATATTCACTAATTGTCAATGTACAATCGTACCACTCAGAATTAGTGAATATTCACTAAATAAATATGAGAATATTGAAATTTACTGATTTGATAAGTGAATATTCACTAATTGTCAATGCTACAATCGTACCACGCAGAATTAGTGAATATTCACTAAATGAATATGTGAATATTGGAATTCACTGATTTGATAAGTGAATATGAGAATCCACTAAATTGAAAAGTGAATATGGAAATTCACTGATTTCATCGGTGAAAAAAAATATTATATTGCGAAAAAAAATATAAGACACTTGTAATTAGATCCGAAATGTGATTAATGTATTAGAATCATTACTTAGAGGAAGTATACATGATTTTGATTGATGAAAAAATCCCGGTGACTGCTGGGCTCGAACCTGCATCCTTCCGATTCAAAGTCTTTGATGCTATCCACTGCGCTGATCTACGCATGTGATCGCGCGAGTGTAAATAGTATATTCGTTATGATACCAAACAATAACTGATGAAGAAATAAAAAATCCGTGATGTTACGATTGACGTACTCTTCATATAAATATATTATTGTTCTGTACTTCTATTTTTTTTTATTTTGAAAGTTTTTTATTACAATTTTTTAAAATAGCACCATAATTATTAATTATATTTATATCTAGTAAAATATTTAATTATTTGCTAGTTAAAGTTACTAGTGAAATTGTGAAATTCATAAATTAAGAAGTGAATAACAGTTTGACTTGTAGAAATTATGAAAATATCGGTAGTTCAGTAGTGAAAATCACTAATTTGCTAGTGAAAATTATAGTACTAAATTTATTAGCGAGAATTCACTAATTTGTTATTTAAATACACTGATTATGAAGTGAATACTGCTTCACTAACGTAATTAATGAAATTTCCACTAATTCATGTTTAGAGAGTAGACGATTTCAGAGGTCAGTTGGCTCCTTGAGCCGAAGGCGAGAGCTGCCACCGCGTTCTCTGAAACCGACTTTCCGATACTCAGCAAAATTCCCCTCACTGATGCAGCGAAAATTTTTTAAAAATTCCCACCGCTGACATTTGAGGAAAATTTACCGGCGGTCCATTTTACCTCGCAAATGAAACTGAACTAAACTAAAGTAAATGCAGTGATAAGTAATTGAATTATAGTTTTTAAAAATATGTTGAACAAGTAATTGAAAGTTTGACTAAAGTAATTTTGTCACGGCCGATTTCACCCCCACTCCTTCCCAAACATTAATCCTCATAATCCGCGGTATATCTTGATAAATTAGCGATCCAAAATATTAAATTAACCTCATTACAGTAGTGTCTACTCGGGCATAAATGACGTTATTTAAAATCGGTGATGGATAACTCCAGTAGTTTAACTCGCGATTCTAATGAGCCAACGAGTCGACGAGTCAACAATTAACCCAAACAAAATGGGGTTAAAAAAACATAAACAAGTATATCTGTAAGCTCTATGGGATAGAATTGTTAGGTTGTACGTTAGCTCTACAGGCTCGAATCGTGTGCGAATATAAGACACTCGGCAACTTTTAATTGGGATCGTAAATAATTCGGTAACTTTGACTTAACTTTATAGCAGGTTGCCACGGGGGCCTCTCGAATACGAAATTAAGCTGGCATTAAATTAATACGACTTGGGGTCTAAGACTGTGGCCGTGGATCCTGCATAATGGAACGTCTCTAGAGTGTGTCTTCAGTTTCCACCACTGGGTTCTTACCCTCTCTATTACCCAGCACCCGACACTTGGCACCCGGGAACCTCACAGATTCCTTACTATCAACTCTCCTATTCTTATCTATAAGACGACTCCTGATCCGTTCTCTTGTACCATAGTATAGTCTAGTCTAGTCTAGTCTAGTGAACTTTACCCAGCCTCTGGTTATACTCTTATACTAATTGCAGACAAGCCACCAAAGCCGCACTGGTGATTCAAAGCAACTATCGTAGTTACCGTGCTCGTCCCGGATCCACAAGCACACGACAGCAATCTGTTCACCAGCAAGCTGCTCATCAGGCTGCTAGGAAAATTCAACAGTTTATGCGACAATCTAAGATCAAGTATGTCCTATTTTTCATTATCATTATCATCAATAATTAATATTAACATTGCAAAGATAAATTACTAATTATACACTGGTCACAGAAATTAAGGGATAGAAAAAAAATCCGAAATTTTTAGGTGATTTTCAACATGCTGTAACTCGGTGAAAAATGGTCGTATAAAAAAACTAAAAAAAGGCAAATTGTAGCCTCAAATTTCTAGTTTTCAGATCTGGACCTCAAAATTTTTTATCATGTACGGTTCCGGAGTAATCATAAGAAAACCAACGAAAAAAAAATTTTCAAAATTTTTGCTGGTCTTTCAATACCTCTATGGGCGACAATAAATTTTTTTGAATAATCCGACTGTCTGACTTTTCTCGGAAATTTTATGCCCTTTGATTTGGTGGCTTTAAAAAATCTCTACGATGATTTGGCGCCGAGTTATCATCGATCAAAGCAAAAAAGTCCATTTTGGCTTTGATAATCAATCCGGAACCGTACATGATAAAAAATTTTGAGGTCCAGGTCTGAAAACTAGAAACTTGAGGCTACAATTTGCCTTTTTTTAGTTTTTTTATACGACCATTTTTCACCGAGTTACAGCATGTTGAAAATCACCTAAAAATTTCGGATTTTTTTTCTATCCCTTAATTTCTGTGACCAGTGTAATTACTAACCACCAACTAATAATTATTAAAATGTTGTGCAGTCTGTCGTGTGATGATTCACGACCGGTAAGAAATCCATTGAATTATTACTATTTTTAAGGAAAGTGGGGAAAATTAACCATTAATTTTAATTTAACGCCTCGTCTATTCCGCTCCGAATTATTTCCACTGATTAACCGGCGATTAATCGTCTCCGCAGCTCGAATATTTCAATAAATTTATGTCAGATAGGCACTTTTGTAAACTAGACATTGGTAATTTATAAAATTTATCCATTTGATTCATTAATTTTTGTATATTAATAGAAAAAAAATCATTTAAATCTCGAAAACTAGTCCACCGGTCGATTTGTTCGAGTGTATGTACACACGATAACTCTTTCAGTTATCAATCGATTGACTCAACTTTTTTTTTCTATCTTCGGTACATCCTCGGGATAGAGCCTAGAAAAAATAATGAAAATCTGCAAGTCCAAAAAATAATTATCGAGCAAAATTTGAAATTTCCCCGCCTTTCTTAACTAAAATTGGCTGTCGATAATAACGCCGATTAATGAGTGAAAATAAAAAATAAAAATAATTGGGGTTTTGTTTAAAGACTTCAGAACGCACGGGCCGCCGCAAACGCGAGCGGGAGGCAGCCAGTGGTCATTTCACGGGCGGTTGCTGCCCCCCAAAGCTCGCACTCATCTAGCCCAGGGGCCAGCCTAGCAGCCGGGAACCAAGAGGCAACATAACAGCTACCAGTTCAACAAATTCACAAACTTGTTCTACGACAACTAAAACTTCAACTCGTACAACTGACTGTCCAACTGAATTCAGTGGCAATCATTCTCCTTCCAAGCATCATAAAGCTTAAAGCAATTATATTTAAAATTTAACTTTTAAATAAAAAAAAATAAATAAATAAATAAATACTTAATTACTTAAATAAATAAATGAATAATATAACGGCTGGTTAATGACAAGAGCAATTTTTAAAATTAATTAAATAAATAAATAAATAATTCCATTTATGGGATTGCTTTATTTTAACCGTCCCACGTCTCTCTGAGACGGTAATTGCCGGTTTTTAATTACGGATAGCCTCTATTTATATTTATTCTACATTACGTTATTAATTTATTTCATTATTACTATTATTTATTTACACTGTAAAAAATTTACGGAGTGAATGATTTTTTATTTCTTCCCGAAAGGGAGGTTTGGAAAATATTATAGGTTGCCCTAGTGGATCCTAATTACGGTTAATTATCGTATCTTACCGTAAAATGCCGTAAATTGCAGTATTTCCGGTAAGATACTGCAATGCAACCGTAAATTTGCGGTAAAATATCGCAGCATTGTCGCAAATTTTAGGGTAAATTGCCGTATTTTACGGTAATTCTTCTGAGTGCCGTAAATTACGGTATTTTACAGCCAAATGCCACAATGTAACCACAAATTTTATGGTAAATTGTCGTAATTGTAGCATAAGTTACCGCAAAATGCCGTATTTTACGGTAATTCTTCTGAGTGCCGTAAATTACGGTATTTTACAGCCAAATTCCACAATGTAACCGCAAATTTTATGGTAAATTGCCGTAATTGTAGCATAAGTTACCGTAAAATGCCGTATTTTACGGTAATTCTTCTGAGTGCCGTAAATTACGGTATTTTACAGCCGAATGCCACAATGTAACCGCAAATTTTATGGTAAATTGCCGTAATTGTAGCATAAGTTAACGCAAAATACCGTATTTTACGGTAATTCTTCTGAGTGCCGTAAATTACGGTATTTTACGGCCAAATGCTGCAATTTAACCGCAAATTTTAGGGTAAATTGCTGTAATTTAAGCGTAAATTACCGATTGTTACGGTAATTTGCGGTAATGGTTCTCTATACCGTAAATTACGGGAATTTACCGTAATTCGGATTTGCTAGGGGGCCTTAATTATAAAAAAACCGAAGTTAAAATCCGTAATCACTCGTGATTTTTTACTGTGTACGCTTATTATTAAATAAATGAATAAATAAACGCTTGGGTGCTTGTAAATAATTAATAGTCTTCTTAAAATATTTCAAATCTGCTTTAAATGAATAAAAAAAAAATAATAATAATGAATAGTTACCAATTATTTACTTATATTTGGCACTGCCTCTTAAAAAACTTATTATTTATAATTAATAAATTTGGTTAATTACGTTTGTAAATAATTTAAAAATTGTGTATTGTTTCAATTAAGTAATGATACATATCATTTATTAATTGTATCATAATCTGTTGTTAAAAAATTATTTATTATTAAATTGTTAATAATTGCGTCGAGACTGAGAGTAATGAGAGGTATCCACCGGCATTAAAATAAAAAAAAAAACATATATTAAAATTTTAAAAATAAAATAAAATAAAATTTCGAGACTGAATTGTATTGTGAGTATTAACTCTCGGTGTATACAAAAAATAATAATAATTATTATTTAAAAAACAAAGTAAATGCGATTGTTTAAGTTTGTTGTGTCGCTTGTGTAATTTGTACTGAGACTTTTTTTTTTGTTAAGAATTAGGTTATGGTCCGGGCTAGAGGTTATTTTTTTTCAAAACAATGTGAAGAAATTTTGAACAAAGTGTCAGTTTTATTGTTTTCTCAAAGGGACTGATGCTAAAATATTTAAAAATTTATGATACTGAAGTTAGCAGACGTCTAATAATTTTTGGATTTTTTTTAGACGATAAACCAGAAGAAAAAAAATATTTGAATAAATTGCACCTGTAGTTTTTTCAATTTTCTACATGTGCATATTTTTAATTTTTTTTTTCTTCAAATTTAATTGCTAAAAAAAAAATCCAAAAATTTTTAATTGTTTGCTAACTTTAGGATCATAAAAATTTTGATTGTTAAATTTTTTTTTTTTTTTTTAAAGAGAAAGTTAATGATTAATATAAAAATTTGTAATTATTTGAACTAAATTTTGGACATTATACGGAAAAAATATTCAATTTAAACATTTTTCAGTGAAACAAAAAAAAATTAGACGCTAATTTTTAAACTATCGCTCAAAATCTTAAGCATTAATGCAAAATATTGTCGTTAAATTTTGATTGAAGGCATCAGTCCCTCCAGTACTTAATTTGCGTAATGAATATGAACAAAAAAACCATTCCTAGTTGACGAAAAAAGGATTGTGATTTATTAAAAAAAAAAATAATATTTTTTTTATGATTTCTCATGTCCCGGGTGCGCGATTTATTTGCGTGGATGTTGAAAAAATAAATAAACGAGATGGAAAAATATTTAAAGTCCCGATGGGATTTAAACGAATGAGTCCAACGAATTCGTTGATATTTATGATGATGGATGATGAATGATTATTATGAACAAGATGACGTTTTAATGAGTGATGATGTTATGTAAGATGGCGTAAGCCAATGATTGTTATATTTATCTATCAAGATACTGAGCTTTTCTGCTGTTGTAAATTATTGTTACTGTCAATATTATTATTTCATTGTTAATTATTATTTATTTTTAATTATTGTATATAATAATAATTATTATAATAATAATATTAATAATAATAATTAAGAGTTAATTAAAAGTTTCTAATTATTGAGGTAAAATTGTCGAAATATTTTTTTTTAGTCAATCTATTGTTACTTTTAAGTTTTTTTATGATTAATTGGCATTAATCGATTAATAAAATAATTTTGGATTAATGATTAATGGACAATTAATCAGTCTTATGGTTAATAAAATTGTCTATTAATGCGCTGTAATTAATAATTAATAATTAATGGATGTTTTGAGTTAATGATTAATTAATAAAAATTAAAAACTCAATAAATAAAACAGTATTTAATATAAAATTTTACCTCAATATAAAATTGCAATAAGCGTTAATTAAAAATTGTTCACTCGATATTTAAATCTTCAATCTAAATATTATTTATTAACTATTTAATTATAAATTAATTAGATGCTTTATGTCGATTCCGACGACTAAATTTTTCTAGTAAAAAAAAAAAAAAAATTTTTTAAATACAATGCTATATAATGTGATAAATTAAATAGTGATCCAAGAAAGTATTTATCGTGCTCCGTTTACTTTATTAACAATAAAAAAAAATAAGCGTTAAAATTAAGTCAGTAAATTTTTTTTTTTTTTTTTTTTTTGAAAACTGTTTCAACTAAAAAATTTATTTACGTGCAGATTTGATGAGATGTAGACACGAAAGTTAATATTCTAATTTAAATTTTATTATTATATATTTTAACAAGGAAGCACGTGATATATATATATTTTTTTTTTTTTTTTTTTTTTTTTTTCTTAAGTCTTTTCATGCTTTCAATGTACTACGGGTACTATTAACTCGTAATAAAAAAACTAAATAATAATAAATAACGAAAAGAAGGGAAACAAGAGAAGGATAAGAAAAGAATAATGAATTAAAAAAAAAATAATAATAACAATAAATAATTAAAAAGTTTAAAATCGATTTAGCACTTAAGCTCCCACGCTCAATCCACGATGTTCCCGCAAGCATGGAACGTTACGGAACAAAATAATTTAAAAATTTAATTATGACGTCATACTCTTTGATCGTCTTATCATAATAATAATGATAATAATGATAATTATTATTATTATTGTTAATATTAAAATAATAAATGTAGATATCGATTATTAAAAGTTGTATAGATTAATGCGAAACGCATGAGGCAAATAAATAAAATAAATGAATTAATTGATGATTAATTAATGATTAATTATAAATAATGAAAAAGTAAAAATAACTAAATGTATACATGAGTCAATTCCAACGAGCATTTTACATGCCATTAAGCTTAACGGATTAATTAGTAATTAACGCGTGTGAGTAATTAATGATTGTGTGAGGGTTAATAGAAAAAAATAAATTAATTAATTGATTAATTATAATAATAATAATAATAATAATAAAAAATTAAATTTCTTCAATCATTGTTATTTAATTAAATTAATCCATGCTATCGATTATAATATTAATTAATAAATTAATCGATAATTATTATGAATTATAAATTATTAATGAGAGAAATAATGAATTAATGAATTCTTATACAGACTTATATTAATATTTTTGCTTATTCGATATTTAATAATCTATTGATAATAGTTGAGCTATTTAATAGAATTATAAATTTAATAAATTGTAATTAATAAATTAATTATTAAAATAATGCCATTTAATATTTCTTTTTGATTTAAATTTATAATATTTAAAAGTTATTATTAAATATATTAAATTTTTATATCCAAGTCAAAATAACCTCAGATTTATTTTAAATTATTAATTATTTTATATTTATCTTCTGGAAAAAATAATAAGATGATCATATATGATCATATATATTATTATATCTGATACAATTTTTAGTCTTATATAAGTATGTGTTTCACATATGATCATATATTAAGCCATTGACAAGGATGCAGCTTTATATCTGATCACATATGACCGTATATGATCATATATGGCTATGCATGATCATAAATAATTTAATACTTGTACAGATATGATCAGGTATGTTAGTAAAAAAAATTTATCACCGATATATATGATTATATCTGATCACATACAAAGTCGCTATCGCAGTTGCCGCGTTATATCTGATCATATATGATTATATCTGATACAATTTTTAGTCTTATCTAAGTATGTATTTCATATATGATCATATATTAAGTCATTGGTAAGAATGCAGTTTCGTATCTGATCATATGTGACCATATATGATCACATATGGTTATACATGATCATAAATAATTTAATACTTGTAGAAATATGATCAGAAACGCCAGTAAAAAAATTATCATGATCATATATAGATATATGATTATATCTGATTACATATATTCATATCTGATACTATGTTTAGACGTATAAAAATATTTGGTACGCATATGATCATATACTAAGCCACTAGCACAGTTGTTGCGTTATATCTGATCATATATGATAATATCTGCTAACGTTTTTATCATAAATTACTTAAAGCCAGATAATATTTGAGCATATATGATAAGATATAACAATATGAAAAATTGATTTTGATCATATAAAAACATATATGATCATATCTGCTATATATGATCATATATGAAATCGCAGGTATCATGCAGCCTCATATGGTCATAAATTATCAGAAATGATTATTTTTTGTATCTGATCAGATATCGGTAGTCATATATGATCATGTTTTAGTATTTGATTCCAGATATTGATGATTAATTAAAAATAATGATTTTTTAGAAAAAATTAATGAATAATATTAAAGTCAGAACTAAATAATTTTAAATAAAAGAAAAGACTTAATAATAAATAGGACATGTTTTAATGAGGTTATTTAACTTCCGGTTTATTAATATATAGTTATCTCGACTATTGTCAGATAAAACTTGAACCTGATAAATTAAACTAATTAATAAATTAATAATAACAAAAAAAAATTAATGCAGTATTTTTTGAAGCACTTGGATGTTGCTTTTAGTTTTTCTTGATAAATTTAAAAATAAATTTATTAATTATAATTAATAATAAAATATATTAGTAAGAAGACGGATATTTATTAATTAAAACTTCAGCTGATTAATTAAAAAAATGTTTTAAAAAACCAAAAAAAAAATGCTAGGGTAGGCGCTTTCAAGTGACTAAATAATTAAATTTTTCCAATTTTAAATTCATTGAGGAAAATTGATTAACGATTAATGAGTAATTAAAAGAGTCGAAGACATAGAATTAAATAGGAGCCGCATGGCCTAATTGCTGCCACTTTAATTGATTAATTTATTTATTTATTAAAAAAAAAAATAATAAATAACTTACATATGTAATTTGAAAAAAATTAATTAATTAAAAAAAAAAATTATCGCCATCTTTAATTACTTTATAGACGCAAACTAAAGATAAATATTTTAGTCTAGAATATTATTAAATTTTAATTATAAAAATAAATTGATAATACGCTTGATTCGACTTAATAAATTTTAAATATAATTAATTAATAAATTTTATCAAATTTTCCTAATGTCCAGTCGAAAAAAAAAATTTTAATAATTAAAAAAAAACTAGAATGTCATATAATTAATAAAAACTTAATTTCATTAAAAAATTAATTTTATTTTTATCAAAAATAAATATTTTTATCAAAAAAAAAATTTCATGCTTTAAAATTCGTCAGATCCGCAAATTAATTAATTACTTAATTGGCTTAATTAATTAATTACAAAAAAACAATCACTGATCTCAAAAAAGCGAATTTTAAAACAAAATTAATTAATTTATCAACCAAAAAAAAGTAAATAATTAAAATCTGCTATTTTAGGATAAAAAAAAATACCAGGCTCCATCTTGTAATATTTTTATTATCGCAAAAAGTACTACTAGTAAAATAAAAAATTTAATTATAATTCTTAATAATTATATTTATTATCATTTATTATTTACTAAGCTAACGTTCAAGTAATTAATATTAATTATTAATTAATAATAATAATAATTATATACATATTAATAATAATTAATTAATTAATTAATAATAATAATATTGTAAATAACGAAAATATTTTATCTATATTTCCAATTAAGGGGAGAGGAGACGGACACCAATTACTCTATGGTTCTTTAATTAAGAAAAAAAAAATAAATCAACAATTAATTAGGTCACTGTGACCTAGATTTTTTACGCTCTCTCCCCTATTGTTACACCATTTCATCATTGCATTTAATAAATTATATATTTATTGACATTACTTACCTATTTATTTATCCTTTCATAATTTTCCTCTCTAGTATTGCCAATTAATTCGTGACATTCCCTCCCGAGACGCGTTTTCGGGAGGATTTAGAACAGAAAATTTTTCCCGCCAATTTTTTCAAATATTTCACACTGGAATGGCTTCAAAAATGCTGTAAAATTATAATTTGTAGGAAGAATTTCCGAAAATGACTGACAGAAGAAATTTTTCTAACGAATTTCTGAAAAAATATCAGAAATTTTCCTTCATAATTTGAATTTAAGAAATCTCGCGCGAAATTTGCTGCGCATGAGTATTGAATAATAAGACTTGTAAAGAAGTCATCCATTTATAAAATAAAGTCGATTACTGCAAAGTTTTAATCATCGGGTTTTTTTAAAATTTTAACCCAAATCACCTGAAATTTCAACGACAACAAAATTTGTAGATAAAATGATAGTCGGTCCATTAACTCGGAAATTCCCCTCAATCTTGATCCCCACTGCGAGTTACGGTCTCTCATATTTTAGTATTTGTCTGCGTATATTTATGTATGCATCATCCATGTATTGAAGTGCGCATGCGTGTAGTTTACTTTTTAAAGAAGAAGGGGCATTCGATAACTCGAAATTTCCAGGAAATTTCTGCTCCTCCTCAGATTAACTGTCCGCGTTAATGGAATCGACTGTAAGTAAAAATACCTTCCAAGTTCCATTACATTTTTTTAAATTTGCACGCAATTAAATACAATCTACAATTACTACTCTTTTAACTCAAAAAAAAAAATTATTATAATTAAGGTTATAATTTTAAATAAAATATCAAATAGTTGAGTCAGTAAAGAAATGACTTTTCTCCCACTACTCGGCTATTGTGAAGTCCATGAATTTGCACTAACGCGCATGCGCAGTAATGACTCAATTGTAGAAAAATGGTGGGAGAGATCATTCCTTTACGGACTCAACTTCGAACGGTAAAGTATGAAGTACATTTTTCATAATTTTTATTCAAAAATTCATTTAATTATTTTGAATTATTACATTTAATAAGATCAAAAAATGCAAGCGTTTTATAAACTCATTACACATCCTCATTCTTATTTAAACTCTTCAATTAAATGATTACTCAACATGATAATAAAACTTTAAGGTTAAAATAAAATTTCCGACTGATTGCCTAAATTTTTTAATATATTTGATACTTATCACGATCTAGCCAACAATTTATTTTAAAAGCATACAAACGGTACAAACTTTTGCCACTGAATACAAAGTAAATTAACTTTTATTGTTGATATATATGATTCGCGTGCCACTGTTAATAAATATATCATACGGTAATAAATATTTAAATATCGTGACTGATTAATAACGTAAAGTAAAACTGCAATAAATAAAAAAACTTTAGTGTTGATAAATTTTTTTCGAACGAGGTTAGGGTTTAATTGTTTTATTAAAATAGAGGAAAAAATAAAAAAAAATCCATTGAAGCATAAATAATTATTTAAAAAATTTGAACTCGGTGATTCTCGCGATCGCAGACGACGATACTGCCGGCAGAAGTTACGGCAACACCCTCGAGGCCTTTAAATTCGGCGTCTCCGCTGCCCCAGTTCCCGAAAGCTCTCAGGAATGCACCCTCGGGCGTAAATATTTGAATCCGATTGTTACCAGAATCAGCGACAATAATGTATCCTTGATCGTCGACCGCAACACCACGTGGGAATTTGAATTGCCCGTCATCGGAACCTTCAGAACCAAAGGCCGTCAGCACACGACCGCCTACATCAAAAATTTGTATGCGATGATTGTTGCTGTCGCTGACAATAACTCGATTTGTGTTGCTGACGGCAATGTAATGAGGATGCTCTAATTGCCCACGTCCACTACCGCATGATCCAAATTTACCAACAAATGTTCCATCAGACTGGAAAACCTGAAATCATTAATCGTTAATCATTAATCATTTTTTGCTACCAGCCTTTGATATTTACCCTCGCGGTTTTGCGAATGCCGTAAAAATGCCGTAAATTTTCGGCATTTATACACATGCCGTAAATTTACCGTAATAATTTGGTAATAATATGGTTATATTGGCCAGTTTTTTTCCTGTACTTATACTGTAGAGTTACCAGATTACTACAGTAAAATTACTATAAAAATGCCGAACTTTTACCAAAAAAATGCCGTAAAAAAACTATAAAAATGCCGAACCTTTACCGAAAAAATTCTATATAAATACCGCAATAATGCGATAATTTTATAATAATAAAATCGTATTTTTTTGGTAATTATACCGTAGATATCCTGCGATTTTGCCCGATTTATCCTGATATAATAAAAAATTGTGAAAAATTTTGTTTTATTTTATATTTGCTTCTGCGGTTAAAATCATCGAAAATGTGCAAAGTGTAAAATTTTATATTTTATTCTATTAGTTCACACATTTCTTATTAAAACAAAAGAATGTAAGTGAAAATAAGAATCCGGGAAAATTGAGGTTTTCAATTTTCTTAAGTTTGTTTGTATAGATATAAATACAATTAGCATCACCTTTCGAATAAGCGATTTGGCATAATGGTTAACAGATCAGGCTCTAAATCATTAAGACTCGGGATCGAGCCCACGAATTGGCGGTTTTTTTTTTTTTTTTTTTTCATGACAGTTATTGTACATATAACTTTATATAATGTTGTAT
This sequence comes from Microplitis mediator, assembly GCF_029852145.1. Classification (NCBI taxonomy): domain Eukaryota; kingdom Metazoa; phylum Arthropoda; class Insecta; order Hymenoptera; family Braconidae; genus Microplitis; species Microplitis mediator. Next base: position 487,714 of record NC_079977.1, read on the forward strand.
ATAATTATATATAATTAAATAAAATTTTATATAATTATATATAATTTTTGTTCCGGGTAGAACGGTTTGATGCTGCAAAAATGCCGAAAATATGCTGTATAATTACGGTTTTAATGCTGTTAAAATACCGTATTTTTTCTGTTTTATTACCGTAAATATTATGAATTTTTTTCGTAAATTTTTGGTAGTAATGCGGCAAAAAAACTGGCCAAAATAACTTGAATAATACCAAATTAATGCAGTATTTATACCGTATAATTCCGGTATTATTTCGGTATTTCCAAAACCGCGAGGGTATTGATCATTAATCACTAATGGCAATCGATTAATCGATTAATTAAAGATCTACTGACTTGGACCCGATGATTTTCTTTGTCGCAAACATAAATAAATCCCAATGCATCAGTGGTGATACCCCACGGATAATTAAATCGTCCATCGCCCGTGCCCTGTGATCCAAAAGCGCGTAAAAATCTTCCTGACGGATCGAGAACCTGAATACGATGATTGTAACGGTCGGCGATAATGAACTGCCCGATCCGGTTCACTGCGACACCGGCCAAGCAATCGAATTCGCCCTCGCCGCTGCCATAAGTACCGAACTCCTTGATGAAGTTTCCGTTTCCATCGAAAACTTGCACACGATGATTTGAGCTGTCGGCGACGACAATCGAGTTGTCGGGACCGACCGCAAGGCCACGTGGCCAAGTGAAACATCCGGCTCCGCTCCCCCGCATCCCAAATTTCAACAGCTGTCTCCGCTTCAGCAGGTACTGGCCCCTTTAATAAAAGTCATTAATGAGCAGGTTAATTGATAGTTTGGATATTTTTTAATTAGAGTAATTACCTAGTGGAGGAACCTGCTACCGCGGGGATACCTTGAGCTGCTGTAGGAGACGTGGGGGAGCCTGACGGGTTTTTTTGGTCGTCGTCAGAAGATTCGAATGAAGTTTGACCGGCGTGTCTTAAGGGTAATCCCAGTGATAGTCTTCGTGATGCAGCGCTGGTGCTAAAAATTTGAATTAATTCATTTATTCAAAATTTCCCGCGGATTAGTTTCCAATTGTTTGGGTTTTATTAGGGGGGTAATTTTGATACCTAGAGGATGGAATCGATGATGTAGAGGTGGGCTCTTTGTCCTTAGTGCTCCTGTTGCCATATTTGTTCTTGAGATAGCGAGCCCATGAGCTGAGTGCGGCGCCATCTTTCTCCATTCCCGGGCGATCACGCTCAGGACTCGGGTCACGTGACTTGAGCGCATGGGTGCTGCGACTGCGCGCCAATTCAGAGCCGGCGCCATATTTAGCTGCCAGATAGGCGTTGGGCGATTGGGTTGTGGGCGACGGTGGATCCTCGTCCAAATCAATGTCATCGTTGCCAAAATTGTGTGAGCTTCTTGATCGTGCCACTCGTTGACGGCGTTCTTTTAGTGCCGCGTAACGTGAACGCGGTGACAGTGGCTCGACTTCCGGTTCCGGTTCACGCTCTCTTTCCCGCGGCGCTGTAACCGCCGCTTGGCTTCTGCTCTTGTTCAGAAATCTGAAAATTTTTTTTTTACCCATTTATTTTTGAAATACTCACAGTTTACTTTTTACTAAATAAATATAATAATAATAATTTTATAAACCATAAAAGTCTTTTAAAAAACAGTACCAAGACCAAATTTACTTGAATTTCCCGAAACTGAAGATTATGAAAAGTTCATGTTTCTCGAAAACTACCGAAGATTTTTCAAAATTTTTTTTTTTGAAATGTTCCTCGTCAAATTTCCTTTCAAATGAGTACCAACAAGCCGTACTTGTCTCTGATGAGTTTTTCAAAAAATTCAAAATTAAAAAAAAAAAACGAAAATCCCCAAATATTAATCTTTATTTTTATTTTAACGAAATTAAAAATATATAAGGGCTTAATATATTTAAATATATGATGTAATATCACCTCAATCAATATTATCGCGTAATTAGTTTATGAGTTTACTAAATCAAATTGCGCTTAATCCGTCACGAGTTATCGAACAAACTCAACTAGTATTTTGTCATTGACCTCATTAACCTTAAATATAAATCTATACCTATAAATACCAATTACTCCAATTAATTTTGGCCACAAGCCACATGACAACCAAATATATCTATATATATATAAACATCAATCAGATTGCCAATAAATATTTTTTACATCTCAATACTCTATTTATAAACAACTAGATTTTATTTTCTCTATTCGCTCAGTAACGTCGTAGAATTTAGTCGCGCGTGCAGCGAAAAAAAAAGAAAAAAAAAAAAAGTACAAAACGTTAACTCGTCCGTGAGTTTTTTTTATTAATCTACTTCTAAATTTCTACTCTACTGTTCTCTATATATTTTTATTTTTATTTAAAAGCAATTCTACTGGCATTCCAATGAAAACAAAAACAAAAATTACTGGATTTTAAAAAAATTTATTAAACGGGAGTATCTTACTTTTATTTTTTTTTAAGCCTATTTAATTTGTATTTTTTTTTTTTTAACTAAACTTTAATTTAATTTTAAATACAAGGGAAATAAATAAAACGAGTTATCACAAGACTATGTTTATTAACCACATAAACAAACTGACGTAAACGAATATAGGACAACAACAACAAACTTAGTACAAAAAAAATTTGTTTTTTTATATTTAAATATACAAATTATTATAATGATTTTTATTTATTAATTATTAATAATATTGTGCTTACAGCAAAGTGTCATAACACAAATACGCGTAAAAAAATAAATAAAAAATTAAGTGAGAAACAATAAACAATACACAGAAAATATGGATTTTTTTATATAAGAATTTTTTACTCACCCCTAGAAATTTTTACCCACCCCAAGAAATTTTTTTCCATTGTAAATTGAAGATAAAAATTTTCTTAAATCAAGAATAAATTTTCTTAGATCAAGAAAAAAATTTCTTGATGTACGAAAATTTTACTTAACCCAGGAAAATTTTTCCCGCCCCAAGATATTTTTTTTTCAATATAAATTGAAGATAAAAATTTTCTTAGATCGAGAAAAAAAATTCTTGATGTAAGAAATTTTTACTGAACCCAAGAAAATTTTTCCCGCCCCAAGATATTTTTTTTTCATTATAAATTGAAGATAAAAATTTTCTTAGATCGAAAAAAAAATTCTTGATGTAAGAAATTTTTACTTGACCTAAGAAAATTTTTCCCGCCCCAAGATATTTTTTTTTATTATAAATTGAAGATAAAAATTTTCTTAGATCAAGAAAAAAATTTCTTGATGTAAGAAATTTTTACTTAACCCAAGAAAATTTTTCCCGCCCCAAGAAATTTTTTTCCATTGTAAATTGAAGATAAAAATTTTCTTAGATCGAGAAAAAAAATTCTTGATGTAAGAAATTTTTACTCGATTTAAGAAAATTTTTACCCACCCCAAGAAATTTTTTTCTATCATAAATTGAAGATAAAAATTTTCTGGAACTAAGAAAATTTTTATCCGCTCTAAGAAATTTTTTGCATCATGAAGAAAAAAAATTTTTTTCGCGCGAAAAAATCCAATTTTTCTGTGTAGGAAGACATGAAAATAAAAATTTAAAAAAAGCTTTAATGGTATTTTATAAATTGAGCAAAGTCAGTTACGCGTATTTATTATTTTATGGGTATGGATATTAGCATTTAACGATAATTAATAATTATTTACGGAACACGTACAATTATCACAATTTGTAAAAAGAAAAATGCAAAATTTAAATATTTAAAAATTCGACAAACGTCAAATTTTTATCTTTTAATGCTACGTCACGAGGCGAAGACCATTTGTTTACATAAAATGAAATATTCCGATTGTACTTTAAGCAAATCGATGATTAATATATTTTTTATAATATAAATATCTTGATACTTTTTCTTTTTACATAAACAAAATCGTACGATAAAATCCATGATGTAATGTGATGTTATTAAAGTGTTATCTGTTAATCGACTTGACAAAACTGTTCAGTCAGAGGAACAGATTCGTTAGAACGCCATAACACAATACAGAAACACAGAAGACAGTTGTTACCATTTGCATTGGTATATTTATGTTGTCCATTCTCGATTGGTTGCTTTCATTCTTTGTCTTATCCTCATTTTTATCACCAATTTCATCATTATCATCATCATCATCATTCTTTCCGCTAAGATTTTTCGAGGTTACGTCAACTTTGTTCCTCTCTAGAACATCCGCAGCGGCGCCATCTGTGCTCGCTTCGCTTGTACTTTGTTCGGAATTATTGTTCCTCTCATTTGCTAGCCATCCATTGTAACTTTTGTGCACTAAATTATTGTTGTTAAAAATTTCAGCTTCGGAATCGGCATTTGAATTATTTTCAGTTTTCCGGGCAGTTGAATTTTGAATTTCCAATGAATTCCATCCATTTTGATTGTCAAAATTACTTGAATTATGATCAGAATTTATAAAAAAATCAGTCTTTTCGTTGGAGGAGATTGAATTTGTTGAACTTGGGCTTTTCAGCAGAGGCAGTGGATCTTCGTCAGTAACGATCCATCCTTGATCGTCAAACAAATTATCGTTCATGGAATTTTTATTGAATATGTCGTCTATTTTATCAGACTGGTTTGTAGAAAACGAGCTTGACATTTCGGAAATGTCGTTACTTTTCGAATACGTCTGCGCGTTTTCGGACTGTGATTGCAATTCAGATTCGGACTCAGACTCGGACCCGGATTCTGTTTCCGTTCCGTTTTCCAATTCCCCTTGATGATTTTTCTGTTGATGCAGATACTCGCGCTCCATTTTCTTGGCGCTTTTGACTACACTAGACAAAATTTCCCCAAGATCTTCAGTGTCAGTCAGCATGCCTTCGCTTACTTTTTCATCGTCCGTTTCAAGGGTTTTATTTTCGCCTAATTCTCTATGGTCCAAAGAAGAAAATTCTTCATTAGCAATGCGATGATTTTCTCCATTTAGTTCATTGGCGATATTTCTAAGGCCTAAATTATTTTTCATGTCTTCATTTTTCATCTTGTGGGAAATTCTCTCAACTAAATCATGGGAAACTTTTTTCGGGAATAAATTACTTTGAATATCTTCCGAGTTCATAACCGCGATTTCGTTTGAAAAATTTCTATGGCTTTCATTGCTCATATTAGAAATTTCATCATGTGATTCACTGGAAACATTTCCGCTATCTAATTCACTGGACGTCATAACCGCGAGTTTTTCATTAGAAATTTCATTGCTAATTGACTTCATATTAATATTTTCAGTGCTTACTTCATCATTAATTCCATCATTACTCAGTTCATCAGAATCCTTATCATCACTCATACGATCATCAATTTCCTTACCCGATTGACTGGAGAAATTTCCACTGTCTAACTGATTGGTCGCCATGACAAAATTTTTCCCATCATTAACCTCAATAGAAATATTTCCACCCCCCAAATCTTCATTACTATCACTAAGAATTTCTTCATCCGATTCACCGGAAACGATTTCACTGTCAGACTTAATGCCCGCGACTTGTTGATCTACGGAATCATCTCTCCCCAAAGCATCAGTGTCTTCATAAACTTCTTCTGTAATACTACCAAGGATCCTAGCTCCTTCATTATCGCCTTCTTCGAGCTCACCCATCTCGTAACTATCGAATCGAATGGTCAACGCCTCGGGTTGATTGTCCGCGGAGTCACTTTGTTCATAATAATCGCGCGTTAGGTTATCACGTACAATACTTTGGTCTAGTTCGTAATCTGTCCCACGTCTGTAATTATCAATATCAATACCGTTCTTATTGTTATCTTGTAGCGAAAGAGTTAAATCAGGGTCATTATTAACACTTATTAATTTATTGTCGTCAGGGGTAATAACGATCGATGGGACACTGGAATATTGTTCGTTTGATGCTAATATCTTCTCACCCGTTAAACTATTATCATAATTATATTTATCATTATTATTATTATTATTATTATTATTATACGCGGCTTGATTATTATCAACACTATCACCCAATAATAATAATGCGTCGTCACTTTGATTAATAACGCTCCTATAATGTACAACATTATTGTCCAGGGTGTTAACGGAATTGGAAGACAAGTCGTGATTGTCGTGAGCAATTGCTACGAACCTGCTGGTATAGCCGCTTGGTGATGACATTCCTGTTGGTGATGATGTTGAAAGAGCTGGACTACCTCGTGGTGATGAATATCTGTCACAAAAAATTAAATAAGTCTTCAAAAAATCCAATTCTCCAATCGGTTAATCGATTAATTGAAACAAACTGACCTAGTTGACGGTGATTCCTCTTTGCTGCCACGTCGTGCTTCGGCACTTCGTGCCAATAACGGTCCGATATCGGTTCTGGCCATCGCAACTTCCCGAGTTCGCTCAGTGCTAGCAGGAGCTGAACTTCGAGTCTCTGTTTCGGACTCCTCGGTCTCGGTTTCCGTTTCTTCAGACGAGCTGGAGGTGTCATCGTCCTCTTCCTTTTTCGGCTCAACGATTGGTGCTGGGGTTGGGACTGCTGGAGTTGAGCGGTTACCTGCAATAGTCAGAGGTTATTTTTGCGAGTTGATAAAATATTGAGACACAAAATGGCGGGCTAGTGACCTGCACCTAAAAAACGGCTTTGAAATGGCGGCCGGGGACTGGGGGTCGTCGTAACGGCGCTCTCACGGGCACTTGTGACGTTTGTTGTTGGATTGGCAACACTATTGACATTACTAGTTGTGTTGGTAGAAGACGGGGGCGCTCTTGAGAGGTACTTCTGTTTCATCTCCTCAGCTGTGAAGGTTGCGCCGGTACTTCGGATTCCAGAGCCCGTTGAACTCTCAGATCCAGTACTTGAATCCGATGATGCGCTTCGCACTCCAGGTGTATGAGCTTCTGAAGATGTCCTCCTACTGTAATAATAATATTCAAACGGCGATAAGTATCATTAATTAGTAATTGATAATTAATTATTTATTTACAAAGACCGACCTAACAATTGTCGGTCTACGAATAACTTCTTCTGTTTCGCGTTCACTTTCACGTGTCACCGGTGAACTGACAGAAGTCGGTGTTGCAGGTACTGATTGTCTCTCCTCGACAGTTTCCGTTTGAGTTGGATTATTTTTATTCTGTTTTTTTATTCTGGAAATCTCGTCATCTTCGCTGGTCTGTTTAGCGACCGATGGATTTTTTTTTGGCTGTACCTGTCATTAATTTTCATTCTTTTAGATTTTCATTGCTTACAATTATTTTGTTAAAAAATTTAAACTACTAGAGATAAAAATAATTAATTAAATTAATTTCATGCTTGCTGATTAATTTATAAAGTTTCAGTAATTGATATATAAATTTATGATTTTGTTTCCATAACAGCAACCAACGCCGAGCCAATGAAGCCTCACAAAACTAAGTCAGCCGAAATTTATTGCTAATATTTATTACTATTATTATTAATATTATTAATATTATTATTATGTAAATTACTGGGAATAAAATAAAATTTTGTAATTATGCATTTGTTTAACTATTTATTTATGTGTTTATTTATTTTGTGCTAGCAAATGTATGTGAAACTATTGTTTTTCGAACTTATTTGTTTATTTGGTTCCGACGACCGAGTTTTCGTGGCGAGGACTCATCCGTTCGGTCGGTTACGTTTGTATGGAATTGCAGGGTCACTGTTAAAAATAAATTATTTGTTAAAAAAAAAATTAATTTTTTTTTACAAATATAGAATTTTCATTGAGGAAATATCGTGCTGCGGATGCCATAAGGGCGCATATTTTTTTTTTTTATCTGAAAATATAAAAATACAAATTTCAGTAATTTTGAATTTTTTCGCGCCCTTATGGCTCCCGGGGTTTCTACCGGCGTACAAAAAAAAATCTACAAGATTTAAATTTGTAAGTAAAAAATTTCCATGGGGTAAAATGAGTTTTAAAAAAATCATTTTTACAAACGTAATTTTTTTTTAGGGTAAATATAATTATTAATGTGGTCCATTTTGCCCCACTGGAGGATATTTATCTCAAGTAATGAAAAAAATTCGTTATTGTTAATTAAGGGGGATAGCTACTGTGAAATTTCAAAAAAAAAATTTTTTATTAAATCAAAGTGTATATGTTCAAAAGTATGTATCTAAAGTTTTATATGAAAATTCCGAATATTCTTAAAGTTATAGTCATTTTTGTGACAGCGCGTCAACTGACCCCTGCATCGACTAAAAAATTTAAACGCATTTTTCTCGAAACTACTTTTTTTAAACTGGTGGCATCTGTAATTTGCATAAATATCAACCGATTCGCAACTTTTTTTTTTGCCGTATTCGTCTATTCAGTAGCTAAAGTTGCACGTAGGGGATTTTGAAAATTTTGATTTTTAAGATTTTTTAGGGCTGTTTGAATCCAAAAAAATGAGAAAAAATAACGAAAAAATTTTTAATATGTCGCCATTTTTTTTCAAATCAAAATTTTCAAAATCCTCTATGTGCAACGATAACCACATGCATACAGATTACAACGCCGTTTGGTTTTTTTGTTTCTGATAATCCGTTTTTGAGTTAGAGATGACACCGTGGTGGGGGAAATTTTTTTGTTGCTCCACAAAAATGCTTATAACTTTGTAACAACATGATATTTTTAAATGAAAATTTAGGAGAATTATCTTCAATGTATACTTTATAAAACAAAAAAAACCCGATCCCTAAATTCCTTTATTATCCCAGTCAAAAAAATTCCCGAAAATCACCTATTTTTTCGATCCTCACAGTGGCTATCCCCCTTAATAATAAATACAATAAAATAAATAATAAAAATTGGATGAAAAGTTTTATTAGATCGTCATAAATTATTGATACAATTTCTGTGTTTGGTCAAAAAAATGAGCATTAATAGAGAGAAGCAGTAGTAGAAGTAACAGAGGTAACTATTATTTAAATTTACCTGGGTTTTGGGTGTTTGAGTTTGAGTAGGAGCGGCTGTGGGTGTTACAGCAGCCGGTGGCTCATCTTTTTTGCGTTTACTCGCTCTCTCACACTCTTGTAACTTTTTCATAACCCTCGGTGAATCGGTTAAGCGAAATATACCAGACAATGGTCCGCGTGCGGCATCCTCTGTGTCTAATACCTTTTCCCGTTGATTTGAATCCGTCGACGATGTGAAACGTACGCTCGATCTTGTGTCGCCGTCAGATTCCTCGCCGTCCCGGTGACGCATGAAACGACTGCGATAACGTGATTTATTTCTCGGTGTTTCATATTCTGGTGTGTCATATCTTTGAAAAAAATAATTATTTATACTCTACTATCTAGTTCTCACTGTCGCCATACTGCTATCAAAAAAATTTCATATATTTTTTTTATCAATATATATAGGTCATATTGTTATCAAATAATTGCTCGGTGACTACAATAAAATAGATTTTTAAATTTTTAATTTTTATTTTTTTTTATCACCCGAAGGTGTCATAAAATTTTTTGAACCCCGTCTTGTTGGTATTCATTTCAAAGGAAATTTTATTTCTTAAATAAATATAATATTCAAAATTTTTTATTCTCAATTTCGATTAGGGTGAATTTGGCCAGCCTGAATTTTTTCTTAGAGGCTCATTCTACCCCTTAGATTAATTTTAATAATTATAATTAATCGTTGGATTAATTTCTAAGAGCTCTTTGAAAGTTTTATTGAGCCGGTCACGAAAATCTGAATGTTTTTATAAATGTTGAAAACGCGAGACTTGAAGTAAAAAAAAAATTTTATAAATTTCTTAACGTAAAAAGTTTAAGTTAAATATAATTAAAAAGTTGGGACACAAAGTTGATTATTACACCGTCGCATACGTAATTTAATGAATAATTAATTTAACTCGGAAAGTTTATTCCCTGGATCGGTAAAAAAAAAATGTTTTTTTTCCATGCAACATTCGGGAATGGCCTGAGTTTAGTAAAATGGAGCTAGCGACGTAAAATTATTTATAATGATATAAATATTTGGGTCAATCTAAAAAAAGAAACTTATGTCTGTTAAAATTTATAGATGAAGAGTAAAAAAGGTAAATAAATAAAATAAAATAAAATAAAAAAGGTGGAAGAGGAGAGGAGAGAGTTAACATTTGGCTGTAGGCCAGAATAATCTGCGATGGGGATCGAATACTTTTTACAGGCCACTACACGTTTCGAACGTGCTTCGTTTGTCGAAATCTATCGAAGGGACTTGAATGCGAGAACATCGTTCTCATTTTATATATAACATTTTATTTTATTTTAGCCTTTTCTTGTTTCTTTTTATTTAGCTTTTTTTTCAGTTACTCTTTTTTCTTTACCTCTACTGGCAATTGAAAATTTGTTCGATGAAGAGTATTTCCAATAATCGTGACAGTTGTATTCAAGCTGAGGTCGGAAGTGTGGGCTGATTTTCTTTATTTTTATTTCATAATTTATCAATTTTTTTTTTTCTATCAATTATCATCCTGATAAAAATTTTTGCCCGTGACGGCTAAATTTGACCGAAATCACGACAAAACCATAGACGTTTATTAAAAATGGCCGAAAACACACCGAAGTTTTGTTATTTTGAATAAACAGCCCGAAAATTGGCCAACAAATCGAGTCACCCGATTTTCAAGCCTCATTATCGGCCAAATTTCAGTCTAGCCAGTTCCCGGTTTGTGTTCACTACCTGGACCTTTTTTCGGCCGAAAAAAAATTTTTTTGGCTTGAAATTTTTCACCCGGGCAATAAAAAAAAATAAATCAAAGTCCATAGAATTTCGATACAAATTTAAAGTATCGATACTATGAATAAAATAAAAATAATTACTCGTAATCAGGAGCATAACGATTCCTCGTCAATCGTTCCTCTTCTTGCTGGCGATACTGTGAAGCAAGACGATGATCGCTTTTGCTCCTCATCAGTCCAGGAGGTCCCCCAGGAGGCGCTAATCCCCCAGTGGTACCTAAGTGCCCGGTGCTTCCAGTTTCCGGCTTAATGTTTAGCTCTCCATACCCCGCAACATGTAGTACCAACTGATTGGGATCATGGGCCATTACGAAACGCACACGACGGCCATAGTCCCCAGCCTCGTACTCAAAGTTTCTAAAAAAAAAATTACCACCATTTATTTTAAATTTCCCGCGCATTTAAATCAACGAATTACTTTATGCACCTCCAAGGTATTTACCCACCTGATAAATTCAACCGTACGAAGAAATAATTCCTTAGTATCAAGCAGCTCCGCGTCATCCCAAGGTACATTTTCATTGATATGAGCGTCAGCGAGATCACAATTGCTTTGGATATTTGCTATTTCGAGTTCTAAATTTTCTTTTAATTGAATTAAACTACGTAACTCTGTGCCGGAGTAACGTTCAACCTCATTACGCAGGTGTTCTGTACGATCCTTCAGAGCTTTACTCAGTCGTCGATAAATTTCATCAACTTCTTCGGCAACAGACGCGCAGTTTGTCTGCAGACCGGAGGTATTTTTTTCAACAAGTGCCAATGCATCTTGGAGACGATGAAGGCCGCGTCTTATCTGGAATTTTATTACATATATATTTATATATATATATATATATATATATATATATATATATATATATATATATATATATATATATATATATCACGTGGCAGGTGCCAAAAGGGCGTATCCTAGTAAAAGATATCATTCTAAAGGCATAAGGGCGTATAAAAAATTTTTATTTGCCAAAAGATATATTTTTCATCAAAAAGTATAAAAATATAAATTTACCTAATTTCGAACTTTTTTTTTACGCCCTCAAGTTTTCTGAATTAGGTACCGGGAGTCGTAAGGGCGTATATAAAATTTTTATTTGCCAAAAGATATATTTTTCATCAAAAAGTATGAAAATATAAATTTACCTAATTTCGAATTTTTTTTTTACGCCCTCAATTTTTCTGAATTAGGTACCGGGAACCGTAAGGGCGTATAAAAAATTTTATGTCCTTAGACACCTGTGACGATATAGTTTTTTAATTCAGTAAAAATATCGATTGTCATTTATTAATATTTTCATAACCTTTCGATAAATTTTTACTTTCGACCTCAAATTTATTTTTTCAAAAAATGGCTGAGTAAGTTGATTATTTTTTAATAAACTAATTATTCATTAATTTATTCCTACAATTTATTTTCTTCAGCACGGCAAAATTTTCAAGTGAAATTCTCGAGTATCACAATCGATATCGAAGTCAACATGAGTCACCGGATCTGGCAATCGATGATCGAGTAATTATTTATTTATTTATTTATGTATAAAAATACTAATAATACTAATAATTATGATATTGTTATGATAGTTGAATAAATTTGCTCAAGAGTGGGCCGAAGATTTGGCAAAGCGAGATATATTTGAGCGGAGGCCAAACAATTCTTACGGTGAGAATCTTTATGTTGCTACAAGTAAAAATATAAATTGGGAAATGCTACCCGAGGAAGTTGTTAAGTCATGGTAAATTTCCATAAATAATAAATAAAAAAAAAAATATGTCCGAATTTTAAATAACAAATAAATTACCAAATTCTCCCGCCAACCCAAAAACGAAAAACGACTATTCCAAAATAATAATTTACAAATATAGGGGAGGGGGGGGGAAAGGGAGTACTTAAGGAAACTCTAAGTTTTCGAGGACTAAAATACGCTAAATCTTTTTTTTTTTAATGGCATTCAAGGTAAATAGACAAAATTTTTAGCTGCCGTTGCAAAATAAAATTTTTGTTTTTGGCGGGCAAAATGGGGTACCAAATTAAAAATTACATTTCACATCATTGGTGGATACGAAGGCAAAAAAAAAATTTTTTTGTGGAGCAGAGAGGCCCCCCTTCAAAAAATTATAATTTTTTTTTTTAAATTGTTTTCATCATTAAAAATGTATTTCATTCTCTTGACAACTATTTTTGGTTTTATATTACTCAAAAAAATATTTTTTAGGTGTAATAAATCGTTTCCCCTCGATTAGCTTAAGGGCATTCTTAGACAATGCCCCCCACTTCTGAAAAATATGCAATGACTTTTAACTGTCATAACCGTATTAAAATTTTATTAATTAATTAAAAAAAAATTAAAACCTTAATTGAAAAAAGGACAACGTAGTCGAAATTTTGTTAAGATAAAGAATTTTTAAAAAATTACTGACAATTGATTTCAATTGAGAGTTAAACGAAATTCGTTGAATAAATTTTAGCCGCCAAAATTTAAAAATTCGAATTAGAAAATTGACATGACGATTTTACTGAAATTTATTTAACGAATTTTGTTTAACTCCTAATTGATATCAAATGTAAATAATTTTTTTAAAAATCTATATATCGGCAAAATTACGACTACGTTGTCCTTTTTTCAATTAATGCTTTAATTTTTTTTTTAATTAATTGATAAAAATTTGATACGCTCATGACAGTTGAAAGTCATTGAAAATTTTTAAAAAGTGGGGAGCACTGTCTGAGAATGGCCTTAATTACTAATTGTTATTTATTAAAAATAAAAATTCTATATTTCTTATTTTTCATTATTTTGAACCCAAAAAACGTGTTTTTCGATTTTTTAGATTACAGATTATTTTGCATTATTTGAAAAATTCTATCAATTAAAAAATAAAATATTATTTTCAAATATTTTTAGTGGCTAAATTTGCCCCAGCTGCAAAAAATTAGCCGACAAATCGATTAATATACTAAATTTTTTTTAATTTGACTGGTCCATTTTGCCCCAAGTGTCATGCGTAGGGCTAAAAATGCGCAAATATATCGGATTTATAGTAATTAGCCGAAAAAAAAAAAAATTTTGTTTTATGAAATTTTGGGGGTACCTCCTTTTGCCCCTCCCTCCCCTATAAACAAATTTAGTGAATTGTTGTTACGTAATTGTCAGAATAAACGAAACTATAATGGAAATATTGCAACAATAGGTACAATGAGATAAAGTTTTACAAGTTTGATGAGCCGTCTGCAGATAATTTAACGGAAGTAGGTCACTTTACACAACTTGTATGGAACAATACCGAGACAATGGGATTAGGAATTGGTATAAGTGAATCTAAAAAGATCTATATCGTGTGTAATTACAATCCTCCTGGTAATATTAAAGGCCAATTTAAGGATAACGTACGACGTGCCAAAAATCATACCGAGGTAATTATTATTATTATATATATATATATATATATATATATATATATTTATTACTAGCTTGTCACCCTCGTTTCCTGTCCAATTTTATATATAATTTTATTATTGCCTTCCATTTAAATTCCACTGTATATTTACCTCGACTAGACATTTATTGCTCACTTTGATAAAACTTTATATATTTATATTATTAAATTAATTATTCTGATGATAGAATTAATTAGGAACTTGGTATCTGATCATATATTCAAATAGTTAAGGGGAGGAAGTCTCAGTTATTTTTAAAAATTAATTTTTATATTTTATTGCGCAACAAAAAGTCCGTTTTTGAGTCTCATTAATTTGACGGATAGAAAAAGTAGAAAATGTAAGGAAAAAAAATTACCTGTGAGTTGATACGTGTTATCTCACGTCTGAGTATGTCCATATGTGCATCCTTGCACTCAGGACAACATTTTTTATCACAATGGACGCAGAGTGAGCAGTAACTCTTCTCAGAACATACGCCACAGCGTTCCATTGTCTGACCGCTCGTCGGATCCGGGAGCTCTCCCGTTATTTCGATGTGCAATTCCAGAAACCGTTGTAACGTCACGTTCGTCGGGAATGCCTGCACACCCTGGGATTAAATAAAAAAAAAAGTATATATCTTCATGTGTCTTAGGACCTAATTTCGACTGTCAACGGATAAATTTATTAGTTAAATTACCTGATAAGGGATACGATGTTCTGCCCGACATTCTGGACATTTTACTTGTCGTCTCACATAATCGACAAGCCCGTCCATACATGGCTCCATACAAAAACTGTGTTGACATGGCAGGAGTTTTGGGTTTCTATAACGATCTAGACAGATCGCGCATGTGAGCAGTTGTTCAAACTGCTCCATCTTATTCCTACGACATTCGTAATTATTGTCATTATTTTTAATTTAAATTTTTACCCTCGGCTCAATAAATCCATAAAACTTTTTTTCACCCCCAATAATTTTTTGACGAGTCATAAATATAAAATAATTATTTGTAAAAAAATTTTATTACTATTCGAGTTATTCAGTTCAACTCACACACTACTTACTCACCCCTAATGTGTACACTAGGGTGTTTCAAAAAAAAAAAACAATATTTTTTTTTTATGGTATCCAAAAATTGAAAGTATAAGTAAAAATAAAAATTTTGGTACTTCTCCGAGCTCTTAATAATGATATTAAGGTTTGCCTCAATCCATTTTTATATTTTCCATTTAAATAACACGGGAAAAAAATTTTTTTTTTTTAGAATTTTCCAGCTCTTAAGCCAATCAACGGATTTTTATGCACAACAGATTTTTTTGTAGGAAATTGAACGCTCTACAAAAAAAGTCTCTTATCATTTTTTGATAAATCCCACTGTTCAAAAGTTATTTAAGCTTCAAGTCGAATTTATAGTAAATTTTGAGATTTTTTTACTTTTCCGGCGAAACTATCAGTCTTATCAAAAAATATTACTAGAACTTTTTTGTAGATAATTTTATACCTTACAAATTATTACAAATAAAGTTTTTCGAAATTCTGCGTTGTTTTCAAGTTATTTCCATTTCAATGTCAAGCTTTTAAAAAAATAGATTTCTGATTAATTTTAAGAGCTTGACATTGAAATGAAAATAAATTGAAAACAATGCGGAATTTCGAAAAATTTTACTCGTAATAATTTGTAAGGAATAAAATTACCTACAAAAAAGTTCCTATGACATTTTGTAATAAGACTGATAGTTTCGCCAGAAAGTGAAAAGATCTCAAAATTTACTATAAATTTGACTTGAAACTTAAATAACTTTTGAACAGTGGGATTTATCAAAAAATGATAAGAGACTTTTTTTGTACAGCGTTCAATTTCCTACACAAAGTTTCATTGCGCATAAAAATCCGTTGAGTGGTCTGTAAGCTAGAAAATTCTAAAAAAAAAATTTTTTTTCCTATGTTATTTAAATGGAAAATAGAAAAATGGATTGAGGCAAACCTTAATATTATTCTTAAGAGCTCGGATTGGCACCCAAATTTTTATTTTTAGATGTACTTTCAATTTTTGAATACCAAAAGAAAATTTGTTTTTTCTGAAACACCCTAGTGTACACATATATGAATATATTAAATATATATATAACTTGAAAATACATCCGTCAATAGATCAAGTCATTCATCTCCTGTAGTAAAAAAAATAAAAAAGTGAAATGAACCCGTGATGTTTTTGCGTCTCGATGTTTGACGTCATAGACGTCTCGACGTGCGCGGGTAAATTATAAACGTGGGTTAAAAACACTCAACAATATTATGACCTCAACTAAAAGCAAAGGTATTGAGTGGAGCTTACGTTCAATAGACATAAACCTTTTTCCGAATAGATGCTTTGTTACCTTGAGACAATCCACTTGTTGATTGCGTATAAAAGTTGTTTATTGTACCGTGTCCACTTTACCAACAAAACTATATACCGTATTCACTCAATATCAAATCTCTACCATCACTTTTTTATCCACAGCACACACTCGACCCAACTCAAACTTTATCCTACCATTTTTTTTATTATTTATTTACTTATCTACTTAGACCGAAATTTTTCATTTCATTATTCAATTATTTTATCCATTACCTATATATATATATATATATATATATATATATATCTTACTTATTGATTCATTTACTTTGTACATTTGCCAACTCATGCACAAAGACACGACCTTCAAAATTATTTTCTTTGTGTCAAAAAAATAAATCACCGCACAATAAAAAAATTTTTTTTTATTTATAAATTTTTTCTCATATATTTTATATATATTGTCTATTAATAATTTGAATAAACAAAAAATATGAGGATTATTTCTAGTCACCAGTAAGTGGAAAAGCCAAAAAATCTGATGATTCAGCTAATAGACATTTTTAGTATTAAAATATATATACATATATATATATTCTGGTTTTAAAAATATGAAAAGTATGAGTATGATTTACCTTTGTCTAGCGAATTTTTAAGTCCGATGAAAGAATAAAAAATATCGAGCACTGAAAAATTGTGTGATTGTAACTTTTGATGGGGTCTTTAGTGATTATTTTTTTAAAATGTAAATTGAAATGTTGTGCGCTATAAGTTATAACTGAACTGGATATACTGATGAGCTGAGTAAATTCAAGTTGTTGAGTTACTACAAGGGATTTATATTTAGCCCGCGAGTGTGAGAAACTCCTTCCATTCTCCAGCACTTATTTTTACGATTACGTACGGGAATAGAAATATATATAGTGGGTATTAGAAATATCACTTTAAATGATTTTTTTTATATTTATATTAGAAATTTTGGTAATTGTTCGTAACCGCGGCTCAATTGGAATAAAAATAAAAATATCAATTCTTTTATTTTTTAGGAATAAATTTAAATTTCAATTTTTATTCGCGCGGTTTCTAAAGTTCGTAATAAAAATTTTTTGGTATCAGACGAAAGTCAAAAAAAGTATAAGGGTATTTTTTATTAACAAGATTTTTTTTCGCGTTCAATGGTCAGAATTTTTTAGTCCACTTATAAATTCTTAAAGAAAGCCCTCGATAAAAATTTCAAAAGCCCGCTCAATAATTAATTATTTTTTGGCTAATCCTCGAAAATGGTTTTTGCAAAAACTTAAGATTTTTATCCTGAATACTTAAATTACTGATGTAAAATTAAACGAAATGTTATTTCGAGTTTATAAAAGTGAATTGAGATCTAAAATTTATCAAACGTGATAGATTTCTATTCCCTTTTAGCCCGACATAAAAAATGGTAGATAATCAAGATTCCACAGTAAAAAACAGGGAATACCTTTTGTAAAAAATTGTATAAAAAACTATAGGTTTTTTCTCTAAAGAAAAAGTCGAAAGCTTTCTCTTTCGTCGGTTGGTAAAGCCGGGGCTCTTTATTATCAAAGCCAGGCACGAGCTTTTATTATTTTTTACTCAAACGGTTTTTGCTCCACTCACGTACTCTTGAAGCTCAAGCCCTCTCATATCACAAGATCACATCAAAGAACCCATCATAAATAATAATACCTATAGTGTAATTAATAGAGCCTTCAGTTCGCTAGTTCCAATTATTTTATCTACAAATACTTATTATCACTATCTATATATATATTAGGGTGGCCCAAAAAAACCGACTAATTTTTTTTTTCAAGTCTCTAATGAAAATTTGTTGGTTTACGATGTTTTGAGAAGCCTCTCCAAAAATCAGCTCGATAAAAAATTTTTAAGAGGTCGCTCACGAATTTTGAAAATATCAAAAATAATCGAAATTAGGATTTTTTTGTTCTAAATTTCTTCTTTCTCGTGGCAGCTGTAGTTTATATTTATGAAATCATGACTACCCTGAAAATTTCAGCTCAAAATTAAAATATTTAAATGTCGCTCAAGAATTTTGAATGTTTCCGAGTACTGTCTCTTGCATGTTTTCGAGCGACCCTTGAATATTAATAATAAACCTTATCAATTTTTTTACCATCAATTTGTATCATAATGAATAAAAATACAACCCGAGAAATATAAATAATAAGTTATTTACATACTTTTTTATTTTTTAATTCAATTTTTAGGTTTTTTTGCTTATTCAAAACTTACCCAATTTTATTGTTTAAGACTGTCCTGTATATTTTCGGTTATGCAAAAGTTCTATTTAAGTGAAATGACAGTAATTGAGTTATAAAAAAATACAAAAACTAATTCAAAGTATTAGTTACATATTATCAGTTAATATTCAAAATTCTTGAGCGCCGTTTAAATATTTAAATATTGGGCTGAAATTTTCAGCATAGTCATAATTTTACAGATATAAAATATTGCTGCCACGAGGAAGAAAAAATTCAGAAACAAAAAATCCGAATTTCGATCATTTTTGATATTTTCAAAATTCGCGAGCCACCTCTTGAAAATTTTTTATCGTGCTGATTTTTGGAGAGGCTTCTTAAAACATCTTAAACTAACAAATTTTTATTAGAGACTCGAAAAAAAAAATAGTCGATTTTTTTGGGCCACCCTAATATATATATATATTAGGGTGGTCCTTATTTTGGACATTTTCGAATTTTTATGCTCCCAGAGGCTTATGTGGTTCGAAATTAATAAAAAAAAATATCTTCAAAGTTTCAGGTCTTTATCTCAATTTTAACCCGTGCCGCACAGCGATGTAAGTTTCCCATTTAAATAACACGGGGTTTTTGGCATTGAACGATTAAGTTTTTATTCCGGCTAAAGTTATTGTTCGAAAAATTTGAAACTCTGTAGACTTTATCCTCATATTAGCAGCTACTCCTCAGAATTTTTACAGATTTTCAGCTACTATAATTTTGGGGCTACAGCATGATGAAAAAAAAGAAAAAAATTATTTTTTTTATTTTTAGCTAAAATTTTTTTCAAATAACATATCAAATCAGTCTGCATCCTTATCAGAAGTTCTTCCTTTTTTTCATTTTCGCACCTAAGTGGGTGAACGGTATATCTTTGTTGCACTAATACAGTAATCAGGAACTTTGCATTAGTGTGCAGTAAAGTGTTCCTTAAAAGGATTTTTTAAATTTATTACGATTACCTCACAAACGGTTTCAATTACGGCAGAAAAAAATTCCCTCAAAGTTTGAGCTCTCAATTCCAACAGAACCACGTGTCGCAAACTTTTTTTTTGTGATTTTTTAATTTTATTATATTTATTTATAAAAGAGATCTATTTTATTAATGATTTATTATAGTTAGAAAATTGAAAACAAATAATTATTTCGAAATTATAATGCACAAAACTATCAACCTTTTGTTTATTATTTATTGCTTAAAACAAATAATAAATTTAAAGGTGACCAACTTATTTAAGCAAACATTGAAAGAAATTTAATTTATTGATAATATTTATCAACTGTTAAACTGAGACATAATATGATTAGTGGCATTGATATACCGATCTCAGATATCAATTGAATGCATTATGTATTTTTGAAGAAGACATATTGTCAAATAACATAAACAAAAATATTTCTTGAAAAAATCACAAAAAAAATTTTGCAGTAACTCTTCCCGTCAGAATTAAGAGCTTAAACTTTAAGGGAATTTTTTCTGTTGTAATTGAGAAGAAATGCTCCTGATTATTGTATTAGTGCAACAAAGATATGCCGTTCACCCACTTGGGTGCGAGAATGAAAAAAAGGAAAAACTTCTGCAAAGAATGCAGAGTGATTTGATATGTTATTTGAAAAAAATTTTAGCTAAAAATAAAAAAAATAATTTTTTTCTTTTTTTTCATCATGCTGTAGCCCCAAAATTATAGTAGCTGAAAATCTGTAAAAATTCTGAGGAGTAGCTGCTAATATGAGGATAAAGTCTACAGAGTTTCAAATTTTTCGAACAATAACTTTAGCCGGAATAAAAACTTAATCGTTCAATGCCAAAAACCCCGTGTTATTTAAATGGGAAACTTACATCGCTGTGCGGCACGGGTTAAAATTGAGATAAAGACCTGAAACTTTGAAGATATTTTTTTTTATTTATTTCGAACCACATAAGCCTCTGGGAGCATAAAAATTCGAAAATGTCTAAAATAAGGACCACCCTAATATATATATGGCCCAAAAAAACCGACTATTTAAAAAGCCTCTCCAAAAGTCAGTTCAATAAAAAATTTTTGAGGGGTCGCTCATAAATTTTGAAAATTCCAAAAATGATTAAAATTCGACTTTTTTTTTTTCAAAATGTTTTTATTTGCAAAATCATGACTATGCTGCATAACTTCAATTTATCCGAGTACTGTCTTTTAGATGTTTTTTGAGCGGCCCTTGAATATATATATTTATATATCTGAATTAAAATAAATAAATAATATCCGTAAGTAGAAAAACTCGACGTAATGTCAGAAATCTGACAGTTTAATTTTTTTTTATATTTTATTTTTTTAGTCACTTGCACTTTATTCTACTTAGACATTCCCTATAATTCAGAGCCATTATCAAGGACAATAAATGTCGAGGGTGATATCCTAAATAAGGGAAAACGTCTTAGTGTGTAATGACGTCTTAATTGTATGATAAAAAAAAAAATATATAAAAGTTAGTGAGAAATGTATAAGAAAAAAATATAAATATATATAAGAGAAGACGTTAAAGTGTGGGAGTAAAGAGAAAAGTAGGAACAGAAAAGAGCGACGGTGGGGGAAGAGGGTAAAATAAGAGGAGTAGAAGAAAATGACAATAAATGGGTGACTCGTAAAAACATGATTGAACATTCTGGACATGGTTATATCAGTGCAACATCTGTCGTTATACAAGTTTCAGCATGGCTGGATTTTTAAAAAGTTTATATGACAAAGAATCGAAAAAGTTGTAATCGATATTGCGAAAGCTCGATTGAAGATACATTTCTATATAGATATATATATATGCTGTGTAAATGGATGGGTGTATAGATATATGAAGAGTAGAAATGAATTGGAGTGAAAAGAATGCTACTGCATGTAATCGTTTAAAAACTCGTGTTACGAGCTTGTGGAAATTGGATTTCGCGAAAACCAATTGGATTTCTCGCCTATTACACTCACGGACAGTATAATAGCATTCGATTTTAGCAGAAACTGTCTGTAGACTATTGAAATAAATGATCTGTTGCATTATATTATTATTAAATTTTCTTTATTGGATGTCGGGTTCATGGGATTAAATGAAACAAGTGCGTTCACTGTAATTCCAGGACCTTAACCCAATCTGTGAACTATAACTTTAAAAATCCAATCCAGTTCATTTCGGCCTTTCCTTTAATTTATGAGAATTTTCTAACGATCTCATAAATATGTTTTATGTTTCCCATAACTATAAGAAATCGGAATTAAAATCTAGCGATTGCGGTCACCGGTTGCCGGAGCTCCGAACCCCGAGTTCCGCGGTTCGATTCCACCTCTCGGTAATTGTCACAAAAAAAAAAAAATGTTTTTTTAAATTATTAGAAAATTCTAGTCTGTTTTTGTAAAATTTTTGCTATTATTAATCGTAAAAATCATTGAGACATTTATCGAAAAAATATAATAAATAACATTTCCAACAATCGTTTGGCGAAATGATAAATTCAAATATCATGAATAATAAATCTGATACTATAAATTTTCGTGACAATACCCGAGTATATAAAACGTATATTTATATGGAGGTTAAGATAAGTTCGCATGTTAATCGATTACACTTGTATTTATTATCGTAATATATTTTAAAAATATATTCAATAACGCGAACGTTCAATGGGTTGATATTTACTTTATGATAAATTGATTGCTAGTTAACTTCCGTATAATAATGACCCATTATTAATATAAACAGTTATTGCTACGATATAAATTTACACGGAGAAAAAAGTATAGTAAAAATTAGAATACTATAGTAAAATTTACTAACAGATATGAAAAAATACATTCTGTATTGTAATTATTACTAAACGTTTAGTAAAATTTACTAGTTAGTAATAATTACATAATAAGATATTAAAAATTACTATACGTAATGTATTTTTTGCTAAGACGATTATATTTTTTACTATTTGTATAGTAAATTTTACTATCAAGTACTATTAATAAATACAAATTTAAGAAAGTAAATTTTCTAATACAATATAGGATTTGATACTATACAAAATATTAAAAATTACTATACGCAATGTATTTTTTGCCAACACGATTATATTTTTTTACTATCTGTATAGTAAATTCTACTATGTATAGATAAAATTAAAAGTTGGTGGGGACAGCATATACAAAGATGTATTACAAGTTCTGAAACTTTTGTTCAAAGGACACATCGGGCCGTCAGACATTGGAAAGAACTCGCACGCGGGAGATCAGGGTTCGAATCTCGGTTGAATCAAGTGATTTTTTAAAAAACTAAAATCCACACCAACACCAATACAGATCACAGAAATAATAATTATAATAATCAATAATAATAAAAAGTTGAAAAACTATTAAAAATTTAATTTTATTTTTTTCCATTCTTATATAGTAAAATTTACAAAACGGGATAGTAAAATTCACTAAACTGGGATAGTAAAATTTACTAAACGACTTGTAAAATATGCTAATCTGTTTATGAATTTTTCATATAAATCATAAGCGTTTCAAGATTACTATCCAAATTTAGTAATTATTCTCATATTTTTTAGTAAAATTTACTATATTTTTTTCTCCGTGTATATTTTCACAAAATCACAAAAGTAAATATGAAAAATTAAATTAAAAATAAAAACTTACCCCTTATTGCCGCCTTAAGGCGGAAGAATTAAGTGTGGGGCCCTTTTTTAGGGCCCCGTTATTTAAACTCTCCCCTTTGACAAAATAAAAAAGCGCTGGTTCAGCTGAAATAAATAACAGTACTGATATATAAATATGTAAATAAATATTTAGAGTAAAGTGACTGAGTTTTGAGTTTAAAAGTTTACAGTGAAGTGTTAATATAAATTAGTCAGTAATCTTTATGATGATGAGCAATTAAGTCAGATATTGATAGATGGAAATGTTAATTGGCGAGTGCGTCAATTATATTTATCATTAACTAATTATAGACGACGAGGTCTCGTGATATACGTCAATATAAATTTTTTATCCCTCCAATGCCGTCTACACTTTGTTATATACATACTAAATTATTTATAAGTGTTTATATTTTATTTATATTTTTTTATTTTATTTTGCTGAATACACTAGACGTCTGGAATTTTTTTACGTGTCAAGGATCATTGAGACATTTTCCGCGCGTACACTGACACCGGGGAAACAAAAAAGTAAAAAATGGATGTAGCATATATATATGTAAAAAAAAAATATATATAAAAACTTGAGAAAAAGTAAAAGTTTAAGAAATAAGACGCCTACGTTTTATACTTAAGACTTTGTATTGCGATTTATTAACTGTTAGAAGACACAAATTTACTTTATGATTTTTTTTTTTTTTTTTAAGTCCAATTGAAAAGTTTATTTGCTTCGTTTTAATTTAAAAGTAATTTGTAACTAAAATTTATGGAGGCTGTATTTTTATAAATTAAATTTCGTAATTAATTAGGAGTGAAGGGGGACGATGGACCGCCTGGACATAAAGGATCCCCTCAAAAATTTGCCAAAAATTTTTTCATGGGAAAAATTAATTAGCGGCTTAGAGGCCGTCGTCGCGGAAATTACTGACTGTTATTATTATTTTTAATGGGTATTAAATTAGCAGAATACTGCACTTGTGATGATACGATACGTTGACTCATACGTGAGTAATAATCTGTTTTGGTCGCTAGTCAGTACTTATAACTATTTACTACTTGAATTTTTTAATTACTAAATTTTGTTAATTAAAACAGATGCAAAGTAAGTGGAAATATCAAGTTGAATTGTCTACTGATGGGAAAAACATTTTCATTGGATATTTAAATTTATCAAGTGAATTTCACGGTTTAATTTTTTAGTTACTCGGTTATAAAAATAGTATTTTTAAATTTTATCATTCACTTGAACGAGGTGACGGTTTATTTTTGATGTCATTGAAAAAAGTTATTGAAATTTAGTAAACATCGTTGCGATAAATAAATTAAAAATATTTATTTTCAACTCCATTTTTTTTTTTTATTTTTTACATGAAAATTTATTTTCGTTGCCTACTTTTTTTTTCACATCCCCATTTTCATCGGAGATCAAATCACTCATTTTTACAGAATAAAAAAAAATCCATTTTCTGGTCTGTTGAATTTTTTATTTTTCCTTTACCAAAAAAAAAAAAATCTAAATTTTTTCCACGTGGATTTTCTATTCCGGCCGGCAAAACAACAGTTAGCCCATAAATACCTCAATAAAAAAGTAAATCTAAATAAAAATTTAATTAACCCGTTACGTCAGTGATATATTTGATTGACCGGTCGTCACGTCATCTATCGGTAACAACCGCATGAGTCGTGTCGAGGGTCGAGGGTCCGAGGGTGTCACACACTAGCCGTGAGTGCTTCGAATGCATACCAGAACAGTACAGTAGCGAATTCACCAGCACAGAAAGGGGTTTCACAGTAGAGCTTTTCGCTTCGGGTGAAATATATATATAAATATATACCTATACATAAATTCCTATTCCCTCGAGATGGTAATAACGTTCGTATAGAATCATTAAACTAGTATCAAACATTACTATCTATCCATCTATATATATATACATATATGTGTATATATATTAATAGTAGTTGATGCGTTAATTACATTGGGAATAGTGATGGGCATATGTTTAAGCATTGAACCGAAACTTTAGTCGTATGTAGCATTTACTGGTTGAAGCAACATCAGTAAAGAGACACATAGACGTATCAGAACGCTAGAGAAGAGTAATAGTAATAGAATCAGTACGGAAGACAGACCACAAGTAATTGGACACCAGTGGCCATATTAGAACACACATGTCTGCCGTACTAACACACGTTAATACCAGACTGGTATTCTAAGAGTTGAATAAAGATAGACTGCATTAATATGTTGGCAGCACTGGTTACTATACTATACATGTACGTGCCGCCATCTTGTCTTCAATTTAAATTCGTTACAATTTATCATATTTTTATTACTTTGAGTTTTATTGCGGTTGTTAATTATGACTTTTATTTTAGGTTTTTTTTATTTTTTGGAAGAGTCTAATTGACGCACTGCACAAAGTATAGAGAGTTGAGAAACACAAATTTTTTTTTAGACGGATTATCTAACACTTATAATTAGACACGATTGCACTCGATAATTAAGAAGTAATTACACTTGCACATACATTAACGCTTAATGTGTAGAATGTCCAAAGTCCGGAAAATAAATTTTTGATCACTTTTTTGTTGTTGTTGGGGTCAGGATTTTTTGTCTTGTTATTTTTGTGTGGGGAATTAGTGTCGGTCTGTGTGAATTTTTTTGTGAGGGTGTGTGCTGTTTTTGAATATTAATTATTTGTGAATAATTGATTTTTAAAAACAAAACGCACCGCGATAAGTCCGGGCCGGATGGCCGTCCGTCTTCGAGTGAATGTCTTTGGTTATTTCTGGCAATCGCCTCTTTGCGTCTCGTTACCTTCTTTGCGGACGTAAGCTCGCTCATTTTATCTTTCTCCTACTCTTGCTGGTTTAAGATTAGAGATCTTTTTTTGTCTTTTCTATGAATTTTTAAATTTGAAAGTTAGAAAGTTGCCCGGAGAAATTTTTTGTAGACAAGTATTTCTTTTCTGGATTTTTTTTTTTTTTTTTTTTTCAATGGGACAAAAATATATTTGAATTTTTTTCACGTCCTTGGGTATAATTTTTAGAAACCCGCCTACGCGTGACAGTCATATGATTTATAAATGTCTTGTAATAGATAAAAAAAATAATTTTGTGTAAAATTATGCTTAAGAATTTTGGAAAAAATTTTTTTCCAAAATTTCCTGAAATTTTAAGATTTCATTTTTTTTTTATTTTTATTGAGGGATTGAAATTTAAAAAATTTCTAGAAAATTTAATTACCGCAGGATTTTAATTAAAAATAAAAAAATGCATAAAATATTTTCAAAAATAATAAATATTTTTTTTTTATGAGAAAAGTTTTAACACGTCATTGAAGTAGTGAACTACTGAAGTTTTCGTTTGAATAAAAGGGTGAGGGTTCAAAATAGCGTTATTTTCTCATGACGAGCATACAGAAAAGATTAAACGGAGCCAAGAAATGCGTGGATTTATTCTTTGAACAATGTCATTGTCCGTTTATCGCAACAGCAAGCACTGAGAAGAAACAAAGCAATATATTTAACACGAGAAAAGTACTGAAGATAAAACGATATAGCAACCGATCTGCCGATTTCACGCTTGCATTCATAAATATTTATCTCATACCCTTCTCAGCTATTCTATTTTTATTATTATTATTATTATTTTTCCTTTCTTTACTTTCTTTTTACTTAAACTTCATACCATACGTGATACAACTGTCTGATCGACAAAATCCTTTTCTACTTACACTCGATGACATTTCGAAAAACAAGATAAACTTATATATATATATATATATTTTTTTTTTTTTCATATCTGATATTATAGATATGAAAAACAATCTTATTTATTATATATATATCGAGCATGCGGGTAATCGTAGGCCGGATGTACAGCACTGACAAGTTATTTTAACTCTCGTTCGGAGTCTATTTATAGATAACATAGACTGAATATCCGTTGGACTTATTTTATTTTGTCAAATGAATCTCGGGTTTAAAAAAAATTTTCTCAACAATTTTCCCGCCTTTTTTTTCAAATTTTTCGCTATTATTTTTACAAAAATTATAATCAAACTTTGGAATCGTTATAACTTGGAAACTATTGAGCGCACAAAAAAATTTGCAGAATACTTTTTTGCAGCAAATTTAATTCTCTATAAATTTGTTCTCTTACATTTTTGTCGTATCTTCAAAAAATAACTCAGAAATTCAATTTTAAGGACCGCGTATCCAAAAATAATTAACCACTTGCTCCCCTAATATTTTTTTAGTCTTCAAATTAAAATTCTGACGAATCTATCAAAAATATGACAAATATATATCAACACTTTTTTATAGGAAATTAAATCTTCTACAAAAAAGAACTCTTTGACTTTCTCCGTTAGTTTAATAGTTTAGCCACAATTTTAATTTTAAGTAAAGTGTCAAAAATTGAATTATTTAAATCAAAATTTTTTAAATTTATTTAAAAAAAAAAATTTATTTATTTTAGTAAAATGTTTCCTTGGGTGTTAGAGTGTAATAAAAGTACATTAAAGTTATTTCATTTGTACAGAGACCAGAGACAAATAATAATAGTAGAGCTAGTGTTCACAAAGACTCAGAAAATGAGATGCCGGTGGATTTTGTCCCGAGTCCATCATTGGAACAGCTCGGGATAGACCCCAGGATGCAACCAAAACCGTAAGCATAATATATATATACACATGTTATATATAAAATATACGCATGGCGACACAGCGAGTTAACATCCATTGTAAACAATCTAAACAATACTATCGCGTATAAGAACAAGAATTTTAAAAAATAAAAATAATTTATTCACAGAAATTAGTTTAATTTATAAAAATATATATAATCTAATTCTAGAACAAAAAATGATTATTTTAGTCCAAGATGTTGAGGTGACGTAAATTAAAAGTTTACTTTGTAAAACAGGAAATTATAAATTTCAATTGAGAAATCAACTTTTTTATAGAAAATCAACATTAATATGACATATGATGAATTTTATATATTAATCTAGATGTCAAAGTGATTTATAACCGAATGTTATTAGACGAATTTTTTTTATTATTATTAAAAAAAAAATTAATATCTCATTTTTTGACTTTTTTACCTCTGTCATTTTTAATGGAAATAAAAATGGGAATTTGTAAATATTTTGAATAATTAATGGCACTTATTAAATTTTTTTATTATTAGATAAAAAATAAAATTTTATTTTTAAATTAGTTTAGGATGCGAGGAAAATAAAAATTATTTTTTCTCTTTCAGACCGAGTTACACTTTACGCATAAATTTATGTCACGTTCTCATAACTAGATTAGCTATATATGTACATATATAGCTACATATATGTATGTATCGTAGGGATTTATTGAAAAAACGTGAGGATGATTCTATAGCAATCAAATATGCTGTGAAATGTTGAATCAAATAGAGAAATTTCTACACAACCTTTTTTATATATTTATATGTATGATTGATGTACTATATATTCATTTTCATCGTGTTTCATATATCAATTTTTAATGCTCAGAGAATATTATTTAGATCCCGAGGCCTGAACCTTGGATTAAATTCATGATTATTTGGATCAAAGTTCAAAAATTAAATTTTCAAAATTTTTATTTTAATAAATTTTGATAAATTATTATTATTAACAGTGAAATGTCATTGAGGATGAGAAAATTATTTGGAATCTCTTCAAATAAAATAACTGAGTGGATAAGTTGGTTAATTAAAATAATTGACAAAGCGAAACAGTATGAAAAATATTTACGTCAAGGTCTTGAAGTAATAAAGACATTAATAGAAGCAGTACAGTACATAAAGAGAAAAAAAGAATTAGATCATGCATTTCTTCAAGGAAATCAAGTTTTACTTCCAGTATGTAAATTTAAAATTTAAATTAAGGGGGATAGCCACTATGAAATTTCAAAAAAAAAAAATTTTTTTTTTATTAAATCAAAGTGTATATGTTCAAAAATATGCATCTAGAGTTTTATATGAAAATTCTGAATATTTTTAAAGTTATAGTCATTTTTGTGACAGCGCGTCAACTGACCGCTGCATCGACTAAAAACTTTAAACGCATTTTTCTCGAAAGTACTTTTTTTGAACTGGTGGCATCTGTAATTTGCATAAATATCAACCGATTCGCAACTTTTTTTTTGCCGTATTCGTCTATTCAGTAGCTAAAGTTGCACGTAGGGGATTTTGAAAATTTTGATTTTTAAGATTTTTTAGGGCCGTTTGAATCCAAAAAAATGAGAAAAAATAACGAAAAAATTTTTAATATGTCGCCATTTTTTTTCAAATCCAAATTTTCAAAATCCCCTAAGTGCAACGATAACCACATGCATACAGATTACAACGCCGTTTGGTTTTTTTGTTTCTGATAATCCGTTTTTGAGTTAGAGATGACACCGTGGTAGGGGAAATTTTTTTGTTGCTCCACAAAAATGCTTATAACTTTGTAACAACATGATATTTTTTAATGAAAATTTAGGAAAATTATCTTCAATGTATACTTTATAAAACAAAAAAACCCGATCCCCAAATTCTTTTATTATTCCAGTAAAAAAAATTCCCGAAAATCACCTATTTTTTCGATCCTCACAGTGGCTATCCCCCTTAAAGGCTGCTTGATAAAGAGTTTCAGATAATGAATTTTTTTGTTAACGATCAATTAATTTTTTTTAAAAGGGTAGAAGACCTATTGAAGAATTGGCAATCGGAAAAGTAAAAAAAAAAAAAGGTAAATTAAAATAAAATAAAATTTAATTTGAATTCTAACGTTATTGATTTAAAAAACCCCATCTCTATTGTCAAAGTCACGTAATAGATACCTTGAATGGTCTTGATATTGTCTGAACCTTTATCCCACTTGAATGAACCTTTGAGCAGCTTTCAACATTACTCGAACAAGGGGATGAAGGATCGTGTTAATGACACTGGAGAAATTGGGGAGAGAAAATTGTAGAGAGAGACAGAAAAATTATTATTATTTATTTTTTTGTCCTCAATATTTTTTTTATTCCAGTTTCGTTTTATCAGAAATTAATAAAATTTTTTTCTTCGGGTAAATTAAAAAAAAAATTTATTTTATAAAAACTTTTCTACCAGTCATTGGTTGTAAGAATTGCAGAACACGCTGCAAATACGATATTATGAGTCAGAATAATTTCTTATTCAGAGCATACGCCGTCTTGTCGCGAATCATTTTTTTTACCCCAAGTTATTTGTGTCATAAAATATTTTCTCAACCCCAACTTGCTAGTCATTTCAAAGTCATTTTTTTTTATTAAATATATGAGATAAGAATTTTTTTCAATTTATCCGAATTTTGGAATTTTTTTTTGAAATTTTTGAAACTGAACGCGGTCGTGTCGGTACTCATTTGAAAAGATTCTTTACCGGAAATATTAATGGGCCACAATAAAAAAATCTGATAATTTTTTTTTAAATTACACGGAGAAAAAAGTATAGTAAAAATTACAATACTATAGTAAAATTTACTAACAGATATGAAAAAATACATTCTGTATTGTAATTATTACTAAACGTTTAGTAAAATTTACTAGTTAGTAATAATTACATAATAAGATATTAAAAATTACTATACGTAATGTATTTTTTGCTAAGACGATTATATTTTTTACTATTTGCATAGTAAATTTTACTATCAAGTACTATTAATAAATACGAATTTAAGAAAGTAAATTTTCTAATACAATACAGGATTTGTTACTATACAAAATATTAAAAATTACTATACGCAATGTATTTTTTGCTAAAACGATTATATTTTTTTACTATCTGTATAGTAAATTCTACTATGTATAGATAAAATTAAAAGTTGGTGGGGATAGCATATACAAAGATGTATTACAAGTTCTGAAACTTTTGTTCAAAGGACACGTCGGGCCGTCAGACATTGGAAAGGACTCGCGCGCGGGAGATCAGGGTTCGAATCTCGGTTGAATCAAGTGATTTTTTAAAAAACAAAAATCCACACCAACACCAATACAGATGACAGAAATAATAATAATAATAATCAATAATAATAAAAAGTTAAAAAACTATTAAAAATTTAATTTTATTTTTTTCCATTCTAATATAGTAAAATTTACTAAACGGGATAGTAAAATTTACTAAACGACTTGTATAATATGCTAATCTGTTTATGAATTTTCCATATAAATCATAAGAGTTTCAAGATTACTATCCAAATTTAGTAATTATTCTCATATTTTTTAGTAAAATGTACTATATTTTTTTCTCCGTGTGAAAAATAAAAATTTGAAATTTCAGAGAGACCGAAGCGAAAGTACGAGATCAATAAACCATCAAAAGTACGAAAGCCAAATAAAATGAAAAGTGATAACAAAATATCAATGAGGCTTTTACAAAGAGAAGAGTCAGTGTTAAATGAGAGCCAAAGGAAGATAATCGATAAACCACAATGGCGTCACTTAACAAATGATACGACAGAAGAAAAAGATTCAAGTCAAGTGAAAGATGTTATGGAAACATCAAAGAAAATTTCCTGCCCGATTGGAGTAACTTGGACGCCGAAAGAATTCAAAAAGAAGGACAAAAAAACAGAGACAGAGACAGAGGCGGAGGACCGCGGGGAGGGTGCCAGAGAAAACTTTCCAGAAGTTCAAGTAATTTTTTTATAATAATTTTATTTTCTTTGAAATTTTATTTTATTCTTTGGAATTCAACTTTTATCTCAACTCGAAAAATTTTTCTGCGCTTGTCTGTCGATAAAAAAATTTAACTCAATTAAAAGTAACAAGTGCTTCATCTTGTCGTTACTCGGCGAGTTTAAAAAAGATAAAAATCGAATGGAAGACGAATTATTCAAATTTTTTAAACTATTGAGCAAATTAATTTGTCCCATTAATTATTATTGGCTCTCGCTATTAATATTGATTGACATATTTTTATAGACTTGCTCATTGCCGATTAAGAGCAAAGAAGAATTTGAGGAATTATTAAAGAGACTTAAAGATGAGGCAGCTATTTATCATTCGCTTTGTGGACGCTGGAAGAAAATTAACGAACAGGTTTGTTAATTATTTTCCCGAGGGAAAGCGGGGTAACCGAACCGGAAATAAAATAATACACGGAAAGAAAATTATGGGAAGTTTTGCTATGCATTATGGGAATGGTTCCCATAATGGTATGGGAATAGTACCTATACTACTATAGGGATGGTTCCCATATATTATGGGAACCATCCCCATAATAGTATGAGAATAGTTCCCATACCATTATGGGAACGGTTCCCATATTGGTATAGGAACTATTCCTATAATATTGTGGGAACTATTCCCATAATGTTATGGGAACCATCCTTATAATATCATAAAATTTTTTTTTTGCACAATAGTGTAGAAATTTCCCAAAATTTAAATTTTCTTGAATGTTTTGTGCTGACAAAAAATTCTTGTTAAAAATTTCAATGTTTTTTTTCCAAATACGATTTTTTTTTCAATGTTTGAATTTTTGTTTTTATGTTTAATAATATTTCTGTGTATTGTAGAAGTGATTACCACACTTCTTTAAAATAATTTTTTCATGATAATATGGGAACCATTCCCGTAATATTATAGGAATGGTTCCTATAATAGTATGGGAAATATTCCCATAATATTATGGGAGTGATTCCTATAATGGTATACGAACCATTCCAATTGCATTATGGGAATCATTCCCATAATATTATGGGGATATGTTCCCGTACTATTATAGGAACCATTCTTATAATATTATGGGAATGGTTCCTATAATTTATAGGAACCATTCCCATAAATTATAGGAATGATTCCCATAATATTATAGAAAGTATTCCTATAAATTATAGGAACCATTCCTATAATTATAGGAATCATTCCTATAGTGTTATGGGTATCATTCCCATAATTATAGGAATAGTTCCTATAATTATGGGAAACATTCCTATAATTATAGGAACCGCTCCCATAATTTATGGTCGTAATTCCTATGATGGTATAGGAAAAAATTTCACAAAATTATGGGAACCGCTGCCATAATTTTCATTCCGTGTAGTTACGGAAATTTTAAGGACTTAAGTCAAAAAAAGTACAAAGAATTTTGATTCTGTAGTTTTTTTGAAAATTAAATTTAAAAAATTATTTTTCCCGCCATTTCAGACGAAACTCTTAAAAAAATCTGGTTACAAAAATTTATATATACAAGAAATCAATTTATGATAACAAATTTATCAGAAAAAAAATTTCTTTCTATTGCGAGACTTGTAAATAAAATAAACTTTTAAATTTCTTTAGATGGTCAAGCAAATAATTGACCGAACGGTTTTCCCCCCAGACGAGTTGTTCGAAGACACAGAAGTACTTCGCTACCGATCTTATAACGCAAATTCAATGCTAACTGATGACTGGAGTCTCGATTTGAGTGATAATGAGCCCTCATTACAAGATCAGACACATCGAGAGCTATTGATTCACGACAATAAGAGCAAATTATACTTCAACTTACAGTAAAATCACTCGATAAAGGAACTCGAGCATTGCAATGTAGGGCAGAGCTGTATCAGGAAGTAATAATAATTATCATAATTACCAGATAAATTATGCATGATTAAATTTTTTAACTTTTCTAGCCGTCCAGGACTTTTTCTAGTTTATTTTTGAGGTGGACTTTTTTTAATGTCAGACCCGATAGCATTGAGATCGAAGCGACATCGAAAGAGTCGTTTGATCCGCGTGGGAATAAACTTTCCGTTGTACAGGAACTCGTTCTTAAAGTTATATTTTATACCCTCTAGCCTCTTAAATCCAAAAGAATGAGTTCATTTTATTTAGTTTTTACTTAAATTTTTTTCGTAACATTATTTATTTATTTAACTTCTATCGGTAGTACTTGGCTTCAATAAACCGTTGGCATGAAACTCTAAAAACCCTTGGAAATGTAATTGTCGAGAACGCTTTTGATCGATCCACTCAATTCTATTCCTTCTAATTAACTCTTTCGAATGAGAAAGAAATAAGTATATATATATATTTATATTGAGTGGATGGTATACTTGCTCTAGGTCTCGCTTTATTCCGATTACTTTTATATCTCTATTATATATTTTTATTTAATAAAATTTTAAATATTTTTCTCTTTAAACTATTCGAAAATTTTCAAATTTACGTTTCAGAAAATATAAAGTTATAAAATAGAAGCATAAAAAAATTGTACCCAGTAGGGTGGCCCAAAAAAACCGACTATTTTTTTTTTCGAGTCTCTAATGAAAATTTGTTAGTTTAAGATGTTTTAAGAAGCCTCTCCAAAAATCAGCTCGATAAAAAATTTTCAAGAGGTCGCTCACGAATTTTGAAAATATAAAAAATAATCGAAATTAGGATTTTTTGTTTCTGAATTTTTTCTTCCTCGTGGCAGCAATATTTTATATCTGTAAAATTATGACTATGCTGAAAATTTCAGCTCAATATTTAAATATTTAAACGGCGCTCAAGAATTTTGAATATTAACTGATAATATGTAACTAATACTTTGAATTAGTTTTTGTATTTTTTTATAACTCAATTACTGTCATTTCACTTAAATATAACTTTTGCATAACCGAAAATATACAGGACAGTCTTAAACAATAAAATTGGGTAAGTTTTGAATAAGCAAAAAAACCCAAAAATTGAATTAAAAAATAAAAAAGTATGTAAATAACTTATTATTTATATTTCTCGGGTTGTATTTTTATTCATTATGATACAAATTGATGGTAAAAAAATTGAGAAGGTTTATTATTAATATTCAAGGGTCGCTCGAAAACATCCAAGAGACAGTACTCGGAAACATTCAAAATTCTTGAGCGACGTTTAAATATTTTAATTTTGAGCTGAAATTTTCAGGGTAGTCATGATTTCATAAATATAAACTATAGCTGCCACGAGAAAGAAGAAATTTAGAACAAAAAAATCCTAATTTCGATCATTTTTGATATTTTCAAAATTCGTGAGCGACCTCTTGAAAATTTTTTGTCGAGCTGATTTTTGGAGAGGCGTCTTGAAACATCTTAAACCAAAAAATTTTCATTAGAGACTCGAAAAAAAAATAGTCGGTTTTTTGGGCCACCCTAGTACCCAGTGATCAAAAGCTACAAAAAATAAATGCCGGCTTAAGGGGGTCGTGTTCCAGCCTCCCCCATAGAATCATTAATTAAAAAAAACTTTGAAAACATTAAAATTAATCCAGAGAAATCGGTAGAGATCTGAATCCAAATGAATAAATTTCCCGGCAATTTGACTTGAGCTGCTGATAAAAAGTTGTTTATTGGTTTTTATCTTTATATCGCACTATATATTAAGTAACTTTTCTATTCTTCCGTTGTATCCTAGTTTTTTTGACTAAGAAAATATAACTTGAGTCATTGGATATTTTTGTATGGAGATTTGTAGTCGTTTTGTGGTTTCCGATAGTTGCGATAAATTTTCTAGTCTTTCGTATTTATAAGCTTGTAGGTGTGTTGTCTGTATGTGTGTGTACTGGAAACTTTGTTCCCTTGTCCCATTTCAGTCAGCCAGAGCTTTTGTGTATGTCTAATGCTGCGCATCTGCTTTGTTTGAAGCTCATAAACACACGGGGAAAACTTTTCACGCTTTATAAATAAATTTTATATATATTTTATTTGTTTCGGCAATATTTTTCTTACATTCTATTTTAAACAACTCTATTTTGTAAACTATTGTTCTATAACTTTTTTATTTTTTATCAAAAATACTTCGATACAAAAAAATACAATAGCAAATAAATTTTAATAAAAATATATGACAGTATTTTTATATTTTTATTTAAGCTCAAAATATTTTGTCGTCAAATTAAAGTAAAAAAAAAAAATAATCGACTGTAATATGTATAATAAAACTGAAATTTAAACCGTTAACTTTAACCAAATTTTGAAAATGTGTCAAAAAGATAAATATAATAATAAACAAACACTTTGAAAATTAAACCCAACTATTAAATTGAATTTATAAAATAATTAAACATAATTAACTTAATCACATACGACAGTTAACTCGGGTTTCAAAAGCAAAGCAACAAAAACCCATTAAATTTTACCGTGACAAAAAAAATAAAAAAAATGTACATTTAAATTTAACAGGAAAATAAGTAAATAAATAAATAAATGCATAAATAAACATCGATGGAGTACGTTATCAAAAAGTAAGTGAGGAGTGAAATACACGGAAATGGAAAAGCCAACACCCCCATGGAACGCATGCGTAGACGTGGAACCACGCGTTGGTTTATCTCCTCGTAATATATACCATGAAAATTTATCTATCTCCCTCGATCTATTCTCTCGCGTCTCTGCTATTCCCTCTCATCGAACTCTTTCTCTCTCTCTCTGCTCAACTCTACTCTACTCTGCACCCTCAGCACGAAGCGCCGCACACATTCTTCCTCTTCTTCCTCATCTTCTCTTCTCTTCGGTTCTCTTCTTACTCTCAAACTCTCTACTACATCCACCGTATTCTCACCCTCGTTGCGCGTTATTCTCATCTTGCTTACACTCACGCGCAATACAAATCTCTCGTCAACTGACTAGAGCTGCCACCACTTTAACTGTACTACCTCGTCAAATTTTGGCTCCAGTACTCGCACGATTCTCCGGTCTCGCGGTACTTCTCTCTACTATACAAGAGAGTCACTGTCACATTTTCATTTACACACGACATTTTTATTTACCAACACTCTTATCAGTATTTTTAAAAATTAAAAAAAAAAAAATTTCCCTTTTTCTCAAAAATTTTCATTCATTTTCAAAAATTTGAGCCGTCAAAAATAATTTTAAAAGTCGGAGTGAATTTTCCTTAAATAATTTTTTTTTGTGATAAACTTTTTTTGATTTTTTTTTTTTATAATTAATTTTTTGAACTTTTTTGAATGTGGGTGATAGTGCGATTTTTGAAAAATAATTAAAAAAAAATAATAACAATGATAATGTGCGATTTAATTATAAAAATATGATAAATGATGACTTTTGACGGACACGTTAATTTTTTATACCACGTGTCAACGAGTGTCTGGTTAATGGACATTTCCTTGATGATTATTACATGACATTTGAAATTTATCGATAAAATTTATACAGGTATTATTCAAATTTAAATTTTCCTATGATTAAAAAATTAATTATTCATTTCTTAGTTGATTGATTTTTTTTGAGAATTGAATAATTTATATTTATTTAAAATTTATTGTAATTTTTAATAGAAATTTAACTATTGTCCGTTAAGAATAATCTGGAAAAAAAATTTTTATCACAATGGGTCTTTGTGAGGTTTCAAAAATGCTGGTTCAAAAATTTATTTATGGGACATAAAATGCCTTAGGATAAATCCTGTAATTCTAGACGGATTGAATAGAAATTTTATGTATAGGGCAGGATGGAAAATTTCTCTTTTTACATTATATATAATAATAATAATAATAATAATAATAATAATAATGATAATAATAAAAATTTGGTTGAGATGAAAAAAAAAAATTGAGCTTTACATATAAAGATTTTGAATTAAAATTACGACTAAACTATTGCACTTATGAAAAAAGTTAATGAATACTTTTTTGTAGGAAATTTCATTTCCTATCAAATTGCACAGGAACATATTTTCCGTAATTTCAATAGTTTAGTCAGAATATTAATTTGAAGACATTAACAAATTTATGGACTCAATTTTTCACGATGATTATATATGAGGTCGTTCAAATTAAAATTATGAGTTATTGATTGAAGATACGATGAAAATGAACGGAAACAAATTTGTAGGAAATTGAATTTCCTAAAAAAAAAGATTCTTAAGATTTTTCCGTAATCTCAATAATTTATGAGTTATATCAAATTTAATGTAATTAAAAATTCTTGATAATTAAAAATTTATAAAATTTATTTTTTCCCGCCATTAAGCAGTAGATTTAAAAAAAAATAGCTGCCAAATAACATAATAAATTTGATAAGAATATTTGAATATTCATGAGTCGTTAAAAAAAATTATTTGATTTAAAAAAAAAAGTTGAAGATACGAGAGCGGAAAAAAAAAAATTAAAAAAAGTTTGAAGGCTAATAGAAATAAATAATGAGCTTGTAAAGTAAAAATGACGTTAATAAATGTAAATTTTAACGAGATAAAAAGTAAATGATGATTACTTATTGGTAGACTGAAATGAATGGAATGTACGTGCAGTAGCAATTAAAAATTTTTCTTCACCTTTTCTCTTATGAACGCTAGTGAACAGAAATTATGGATGATAGCAATAATTGCTCGTTAGTTAATAAAAATTTTAATTACACTAGATAAAAATTTGTTATCATACATGACTATTTTTAATTTTATTTAATTTTAGTTTTTAAAACAATAATTAAATTAATTACAACAAATAAACAAGTGAAATTTGGGAATAATTTTAATTGGCTAATTACATTCTACATTCGATTCATACTCGATTTAATTCCGATTGTATTAATAGCCAATTACATTTAATGACGATACTGTTAATTAAATATATTTGTACTGAGTGATATAAAATAATGACGGAAAAAAATGTAAATTATGAATGAGGAAGTTCTTTAAATTTCGATGTGGGACAAGTTGACAATGATCATTAAAAATTCACTTTACTATCATTATTATTCTCATTGTTGTCTTCTTTAGGTAACCAAGTAAGCAATAATCTCTTTTATGTCTCTGATATTGCAGAGGAACTGCAATAAAGTAGAACTGGCACTTTGCTATTGGCTGAGCTGATAGTGAAGTTAACAATTTTTTTTTTTTTTTTTGTTACTTAATTCGTACTCCCATTACTGGCCATGCAGAAATTTCATTTCGAGCAACTGATAATACGGTTGAATCAACGGGTTCAAAGTAACAAAAGAGAATTAAAGATCATATGGAAATATATATAAACATATAGAAATTCCAATCAATCGTTAAAATAATTTATTAATTTTTTGTTTATTTTAAAAATCTAATTTTCAATTAAAATAACTCAGATAATAGTGAGTTTTAAAAAAAATTCACAGAATACTTTTTTGTAGCAAATTTAATTCTCTACAAATATGTTCCTATACATTTTTATCATATCTTCATAAAATAGCTCAGAAATTCTATTTTTCGGACTGCGTTCCCAAAAATAATCAACCCCTTACTCCCTTAATATTTTTTCAGCCTTCAAATCAAAATTCTGACTAAACTATCAAAAATATGACAAATATATATTATTACTTTTTTGTAGATAATTAAATTTCCTACAAAAAAGTATTCTTTCATTTTTTTCCTAAGTTCAATAGTTTAGTCACAAATTTGATTCAAAGTCTTGTAAAAAATTAGTCATCATTATCAATGATCGTAAATAATTAATTGAATACAAATAAATAATAAGCGATAAGTTATTTAGTTGTAATAGAGTGATATCATTCATCATATATATATATAGATGAGGAAACCACAAGAGTGAGAAAGCAAGTAGTCATATCAGGGAGTAGAAAGTGCCAATATCAGAATAGCATTGCAAGTAGATACGGTCAATTCAAGACAGACTAAACTAAACAGGACCGAGTAGATAGATACAGACATGCTCAGGCATCATTCTCCTTCACACTACACCCACACACACATATATATATATATATATATATATATAGATGTGTATCTGGCATTGATTATATGTAAACAGCTAATATGATTAATAGTATAGGGTAAAATCAAGCTTATTGGATGGGTCAGTTAATTGGATCCTCTACCGTAAAATAATTAACTCTAACAATATATTTTCTGATAGTTCAATTCCCAGATGTAATAAAAAAAAATATATCTAGATTCAATGATCCATAGTATAACGAATTAAATAACGAATAGTGAAATCATTAAAGCGATTATACAAGTTTCAATTGATTAAATAATTTGAATCAATCGTTATTTTATTTTATGTCCAACAGGATATTTTTTATTGTAAATATTTATTCGGGCGTTAAAATAAAGTTATAAATTTACACAACAATAAAGCTTACAATGTTCGAAAACAAAACAAATTAAATGCGACGCTATAAAATATAACTTGTCAATTTATTTTATATATTTTTGTTTTTTTTCTTTTATAAAATATTTCATTTCGACATCTTTCATTATATCATTGTCCATCGAGTTTTTATTGAGAATGAGACACGCCTCGTGAGTGGATGGCTTTCGTCTGTCGATAATCATTTTTTTTCACGACTATTGAGTGTCTGGCTTATCTCAAGTCCTTTATTATTTTTATTATATAGACACGATTTATTTTATTTTGAATTATTCACCAGACATTTCGTTAATCATTAATTTTTATGTGAGTTACAGTAACCAGCTCTCAAATTATTTTATTCAAAATTTAAACGTCAAAAATGTATTTATTGGAAAATTAATAATTTATGTACTTGAAATTTTGTAATTTCACTGCTTTAAGGTGACTTAAGGGGTAATTGGGTCGGCTGAAATTTTCGGCTGACATACTATCACTTATGTGAAAGATTTCCGAAATCTAGATCTAGTAGATTTTTTATTTTTCATTTTGTTTTTTTATTTTCGTTCCACGAAAAACGTTACAATTTTCAAGTGCATAAGTATTCATCCCGGGTAAAAATATTTGAGTGAAAAGATGTTGAAAAAAGCCCGAGAAGTCTACACGGAGATGAAAATATAGTAAATTTTACTAAAAAATATGAGAATAATTACTAAATTTGGATAGTAATCTTGAAATGCTTATGATTTCTATGAAAAATTAATAAACAGATTAGCATATTTTACAAGTCGTTTAGTAAATTTTACTATCCCATTTAGTAAATTTTACTATCCCGTTTAGTAAATTTTACTATATTAGAATGGAAAAAAATAAAATTAAATTTTTAATAGTTTTTCAACTTTTTATTATTATTGATTATTATAATTATTATTTCTGTCATCTGTATTGGTGTTGGTGTGGATTTTTGTTTTTTAAAAAATCACTTGATTCAACCGAGATTCGAACCCTGATCTCCCGCGCGCGAGTTCTTTCCAATGTCTGACGGCCCGATGTGTCCTTTGAACAAAAGGTTCAGAACTTGTAATACATGTTTGTATATGCTATCCCCACCAACTTTTAATTTTATCTATACATAGTAGAATTTACTATACAGATAGTAAAAAAATATAATCGTGTTGGCAAAAAATACATTGCGTATAGTAATTTTTAATATTTTGTATAGTAACAAATCCTATATTGTATTAGAAAATTTACTTTCTTAAATTTGTATTTATTAATAGTACTTGATAGTAAAATTTACTATACAAATAGTAAAAAATATAATCGTCTTAGCAAAAAATACATTACGCATAGTAATTTTTAATATCTTATTATGTAATTATTACTAACTAGTAAATTTTACTAAACGTTTAGTAATAATTACAATACAGAATGTATTTTTTCATATCTGTTAGTAAATTTTACTATAGTATTGTAATTTTTACTATACTTTTTTCTCCGAGTAAATCTGGCCCAAATCACTCCGAAATTTTATTATTTTTAATAAACAGGCCGAAAATTATCCGATAAATTAGTCGGCTTTCGGCCATAATATTTTAGAAAAATTTCAAGCAACTCAATGTACAACATAAAAATTATCTGGGTATCTTTTCGGTCTGATAGCAATCTATTTATATATATTCTATATATTTGCCTACAATTTAAATTAAACAAAAATATTTCGAGTGAAGTAAAATAAATAAATATACTGTCCAATCAATATCAATATTTTAGTGTTCAGTCGACTAAAAAATATATGAAACAATAATAATAATTTGAAAATTTCCGCCCTTAATTAGTAAAAAAAATTGCTATGGAAAATTGAAATATATGAAGAAGTATATAAGCATACAAAAAATTTTAAGTGACGTCGAGTTATAATTAAGGGTCACAATGAGAAATTTTTTGATTTTTTTAATAAAATATGTTGAGTATATATAAGATAAATGTGTGATATATATATTTGTCGAGTACATATTTCAGTGGTTCTTGACTTAACTTCCCACAGTACCCACTCACTACATTTGTGATTCCACATGCTGGATTATACATAAATGCATCAGACCACTTTAAAGTAAACATTTATTCTGTACAAGTTGGTGTTTTTTGTTCGACATTAAAAATACCCGGTTATAAAATCCACTCGTACAAGAAACAAAACACTCGACTGTTTACATAAACAAACGTTTCGTTGTGTTCTATTATATTTCATATAATATATCAAGGAGGGTAGTTTTCGGTAGCGGTTATATAATACGCCGAAATTACTATCGACCAAAACTCCAAGTAAAATAGATTTGTTTTTAAATTTAATTACAACAGTCTGATTACTGGTTACTGCTACACAATATACGGGTCTAGCTGGTTATTATTTAATTATTATGTTTTAATTAAGAGAAATATGTATAGAGTATAGAATACGTCCAGTATTTTCAGCAGTGAATGAGAAAAATTATTAATTCTATAAAAAATTCAAGCCTGTGTTAATAGAGCTGCGCGATAATTAATAGAACTTGAGTTATTCACTACAGTTATTATGGAAATTAATTAATTATATTAATAATTAATGCAAAGTAATTTTTTTTACATTTGGTTCTGCTGGAAGAATGAAAAAATTTTTTAGAAAAATCTCAGGTACTGAAATTTCAGGCCAAAAATAGGCCGAGTCAATTTTCAGTCTATGAAAATTTCGGCATAATTTCGACCAAATAGGGGAGGGTGGGGCAGAGCGGCCCCCCTAAGCCAATTATTACTTTTTGTGGCTTTCAACCATAAGATCACTTTACTTTTGTCCTATTTCGAACAAATTTATGGACATTTTGCCAAAATTCTGAAAAAAAAAATTTTTTTTGTGGGGCAGAGCGACCCCCCTCCAAAAAATGATAAAAAATTTTTTTTTTCGTTTTTTTAAATGGTTTTCATCATTAAAAATGTATTTCTTTCTCTTGACAACTATTTTTGGTTTTATGTTACTCAAAAAAAATTTTTTTAGGTGTAATAAATCGTTCACTCTCGATTACCTTAATTACTAATTGTTATTTAATAAAAAAAAAAACAATTCTATAGTTTTACTTTATTTCAAAAATTTATCAACTAAAAAAAAAAATTTTATTTTTATAAATTTTTAGTGACTAAATTTGCCTCTTACATCGAGAAACAGCCGAAAAATATGAAAAAATAATTTTTTCGGAAGTCTCGGCTGGTCCATTTTGCCCCAGGTGTTATGCGCAGAGCTAGAAATGTGGAATTATAATAATTTTTTTTTAATTTGACGATAATAATATGAAAAAATCACTTTTTCAAAATTTTGGGCTTGTTCATTTTGCCCCAAATGTCATGCGTAGGGGTAAAAATGCGCAAACATATCGGATTTATAGTAATTAGTCGAACAAAAAAAAATTTTTTTTTGATCAAAATTTCAGGGGGGCCGATCTGCCCCACCCTCCCCTACTTTTACTCAGGAAGACAGTAAATTTTTTTTACTTGATTTAAATTTTATAAAAAAATATTTCCATAAAGAAC
The DNA here is from genome assembly GCF_029852145.1 of Microplitis mediator. NCBI lineage: Eukaryota > Metazoa > Arthropoda > Insecta > Hymenoptera > Braconidae > Microplitis > Microplitis mediator. The sequence continues at coordinate 531,738 of NC_079977.1, forward strand.
TCGGAAAATTTCAAATTTCTCGAAAAAAAAATTGTCAATATATTTTATATGTATAAATTTATGTATAAATTCAAATAAATAAAATAAAATTTGCAATTCAATCTGAGGACAAAATAATAATAATATTTTTGAATACTCCAATTAGCCCTCTGGTGTTAATTAATTAAACTAATGATTAAAAAAAAAATATATATATTTAGCCCAGAGCTTAATAAAAGTAAAATGAAAATATTTCAAAGTATAATAATAATTCGCAGAATTTGTTCGATCTTAGTTTGGTTTTCTGGTCGCGAAATCGAGCCAGACGTCGCCAGCTGGCCGATTGTCATCAGCAGCACAGGAGACCAAAGTTTACGTAAACTTGGGTATCTCCTCGGGTCAAGAGGATTTAGCAGTCTTATCGTTCAAGCTTCAAGTTCATTAGGAGATATCCTTGTCTCGCGTTAAACATAAAATAACTTTAACAAAAGTTTATCGTTCTCACTCTCGCACTCTTATCTCTCTCTCTCGGTTGTTCTCTTGTCAAGTACTCGAGGCGTCGACGAGAGTCGTCAGACAACGAAAAATACTCAAATTTCCATCTCTTTCATTTTATTATCATTTTTCTCACCGACTTTTACTTCCATTATACTTTAAATGAACATAATAATCCAATAAAAATAAAGATACCCATCTTTACTTAATTATTATTATAATTAATCTCGAACAGGAAATTTTTAAATCTTTTGCTGATATGGCGATATTACCCATAACAGATTGCGGTAACTGAGCAGTTACTTATTTAAGAGTCGATTCTGCATAAATTAACATCATACATATATATAACGTGTCATAGTGAGCTAATAGTTAGCTCCCAAGTGTACCAGTGGCTTCATTAGTAAACCGCTCTGATGCACTTTACCTCAGAGACTCTTGCGAAATATTACATATCATATATTACATAACACATATAGGCTATAATTTTAAACCCTTCATTAGTTTATCGATTTTACAACGAAATTTATGTTTCGGTATTCAGATATTACAGAACATTACTCTGAAGTAGACAGGATTCGGAAATTTTTTTTTGAACTGTCCCGGGTAAAAATATTTTGCCGAAAAGGCTAAATTTGGTCAAAATTAGACCGAAATCATGGAATTTAATTTTAAGAGGCCGAAATTTGTCCAAAGCCGTGAAATTTTACTGGAATTCCAGTCGTCTATCTGTTAATAGACCGAAATTTGGTCGAAAACACGCCGAAATTTGGTTATTCTTACAAGGCAGGTCGAAAATCAGCCAATAAATTTAATTGTCCCACTTTTGGCCATTGTATTTTTTTTTTTCATAAAATTATAAAAAAGTTTCAAGTTTTCAGCCATCGTCAGCTAAATCTAGGCCATTTTTCGGCCTAGCGAATTTGCGGCTTTGTTTACTACCTAGACCTTTTTCGGCGACTTTTCAGCTGAGAAAAAGTTTTATTGGATGACTTTATTATTTTTAATTTATTCAAGTGAGAGTAGGGTTGAAACTCTAAGAAAATATAAGCAACTGTTTTAAAAAGTTTGCCAAAATAACTTTAGTGGATCCAATTTAAAAAAAAAATTAATTCATCAAAAACTGGCGGTATGATATTTTAAAATGAATGTAAAAAAATGCAAAGTGAATGGGGAAAAAAAAAATAAATAAATAATTTAGAAAAATCAAGATGATTAAAACCACGAAATCGTTGCCGTGGGAAATATATATGTAAATTTATGTACTCAGTATTATATATATATTTATATTTAGATTTTGATATTTACATGTATTAATATATTAATATATATGTGTGCATGTGTAGTGACTATTTATTTTTTCTTTTTTTTTTATAAAATACAATATATGCTAATAATTAAACGTCAACTGGTGAACTCTATTACTTTTGCATAATAGTATTACGGGTTACGGTTTATCTTGGGTAATTTTTTAAAAATAATTTACAAGAGTGAGGTAGTTTAAGTGTTTATAAAGGAAACAAGATTTTTATTTTATATATATTTTTTTTTTTAGTTTATCTTCTTTTCTATTTAATCTTCTCCGATCCCTCTTTTCATCCAGATGCTTTCCGTGTACATTTAATCTACATAAAGTCAACTGATGTTTTTAAACAAGCGGTTTATTGTTACTAAGAAATAGGTTAGAAATTTAATCCTCAAACAAAGGGCGTTTAGGGTTTTATTTTTTTCCCCGATTCCCGAGAGCCAAAAAATGACAATTTAATTTTTTTTTTTATGAAGGCTATCAAAAAAATAATTACTATATTTTAGGGAGATTTCCTGTTAAAGTTTATGTGTATCGTCATTTTTTATCAATGCGGTGATTTACATGCAATTTATTACGGCATTTATTTTATGATAATAGTGAGTTTAGTATGAAAATTACGAATATTAAGGCCGTAATTATCTTTAGAATATAAAAAAATAGATATCAAGGCCGTATTTATGAGACTGGATACATTTAATTAAAGTTTTAATTATTTTTACTTAAAGTTATAGTCAACTATTTATCAGTAATTTATTCTAAGGGTGGGTAAAATGGAGTAACCCAAAAATTTTTTAGAAAATTTACGGCTCATTATAATTTTTCTAAAATTTTTTTTGTAAATTTTCTAGTAGAAATTTTCATGCTCATAAAAAAAATAGTCTTCTGATCGATTTTAAGAGCTTGACATTAAAATAAAAATAACTAGAAAACAATGCGGAATTCGAAAAAACTTTATTATAAATAACTTCTAGAGAATGAAATTGTCTACAAAAAAGGTCCAATGATATTTTGTCATAAGTCTGATAGTTTCGCCGGAAAAGTAAGAAAATCTCAAAATTTAATATGAATTCGACTTCAACCTCGAATAACTTTTGAACAAATAGATTTCTCAAAAAATGATAAGAATCTTTTTTTGTAGAGCATTCAATTCCCTACAAAAACATGCCTGCCAATTATTCCTATGACACATCGTTAGCTACTTATAAAAATCAGAAGACGTAAAAAAAATTTTTTCCATGTTATTCTTATGGAAAATAGAAAAGTGCGATGAGGAAACTCTTAATGTTAATATTAAGAGGTCTAATTTTCACAGGCGTCTTTTTTTAGCTACATGAAACTTTTGAACCTGTTTGCGAGAAAAAAAAAAAATTTGTTATTTTTTGGATCACCCTAATATATAACATCGGATCGCATTGTCGAATGACAACTGCAGCCCGCGAATTCGAATCTCCAGAATATTAATCAACTCTTTTGCCGAATGATTTATTAAACTAAAAAAATAAATAAATAAAAAGAGAGAAAGCTTGAGGTACCTGGTGACATTTACGTTTGACATTGCAATGGCGATAAATAATAAAAATTAAAATAACTGTCATGCAGTCTTGGAAACCTAGATCATCAATTAATAAAATGTGAACCATAAAATATTAAATCTTAGATGGCAGTACTTACATTTAAATGTTAGATCCGGATCCAATGAATTCCCTTCAGAGCATATTGACTTGGGGTTTCAAACACAAGCTTCCATTTACATCTGTTAATATTTTATCCGGTTTTCCCTCAGCCATTTTTGCAATGCAAGCACTGAGCGCCGAGCAAGTACCATTGTACATTTAAATTTTAAATCTGAAAATAAAATATCTGGTCACCTTTTTTTCCACCCTCAGTATAAGTTAAAAATTACTTGTGTTTAATTTTGAAATAACTATTTAAATACAGATTACTTTTAAGTAACAACGAAAGGTACAAAAGAAAATTAATAAAAAAAAAATGTCCGGTTGTTTTATCGGATATTCAAACTACTCGTTCCTATACTATTCATTCTTATGAATTTTTAATAGAAAAAGTGCAAATATTTTATTATAAGTCTCGTCAGAATGAGGTCAAGGCTTTAATGAATCTCCGATTCACTGTATTCACTAAAAAAATCTTTTGTTATTATTTTTTTTTTTTCGCTGCAATATTTCAATGTTTCAATAAACAATGAAACCATATATTTTTTAAAAATCAATTTTTTTCAATTTATTGTCGTACATTAAAAATTAGAAGTGAAGTCGGAGTAATTACGGAATTTATTCTGAGTTCCGGAGTTTAAAAAAAAAATCATCCCGCTTTCGAAATTTTTTTTCAGCGGAGTAATTTTTGGAATTTTTTTTAAATCCGCATTTACTCCCCAAATTTTTCTATCGTGTACTTGTCGGTATATCATTTATTTGACGATAAAAAAAACTTAATATTTATCGTTAGATTTAACATGAGAAATTTTGCGGCTCACGAAGGAAAAAACTTTTGGTGAAATATAAAAAGTAATTGTGTATTGGATAGCGCAATTTTTTAACTTTATCTGAGGTTATTTCATATATATATTTTTTCTTTTCTTTTTTTATATAAATTGATTTTTTCTGTGATTTTCGGGCAATGGAACTTCCGGTCCATTTGATAAGTCGTTTATTAAAGCTGAGGATACTAAATGACATGAAAGAAATCTATATAAATATGATATTAAATGAATCGGAATTTGAATCAAAATTTAACTTTATATTTATTGAATCTATAGCTGATTTAAAATTACGAAACTTTTTATTAATCTCGAGAACAAGATCCAAAAATTATAAATAAATTTATATATGTATATTAGGGTGGCGCAAAATAAACTGACTATTTTTTTTTTTTCGATCTCGCATGAAAATTTGTTATTTCACGATGTTTTGAGAAGCCTCTCCAAAAATCAGCTCGATAAAAAATTTTAAAGAGGTCGCTCACGAATTTTGAAAATATCAAAAATAATCGAAATTTGGATTTTTATTTCTAAATTCTTTTCTTTCTCGTGGCAGCAATAGTTTATATTTGTGAAATCATGACTGCGCTGAGAATTTCAGCCCAAAATTTGAATATTTAAACCTCGCTCAAGAATTTTGAATGTTTCCGAGTGCTGTCTTTTGGACGTTTTTGAGCGACCCTTAAATATTAATAATAAACCTTCTCGATTTTTTCACCATCAATTTGCATGACAATGAATGAAAATATAACCCAAGAAACAGAAATATCAAGTTATTTACATACTTTTTTATTTTTTAATTCAATTTGTAGGTTTTTTCGCTTATTCAAAACTTGCCAAATTTTATTGTTTAAGACTGGCCTGTATATTTTTGGTTACGCAAAAGTTATATTTAAGTGAAATGACAATAATTGAGTTATAAAAAAATATAAAAACTAATTCAAACTATTAGTTACATATTATCAGTTAATATTCAAAATTCTCGAGCGCCGTTTAAATATTTAAATTTTGGGCTGAAATTTTCAGCATAGTCATAATTGCACGCCTCGGAAGCGAAGCGGAGAGGTTGTGCTTTATAACCAACCTGTCAAGGTCACACGATTTCCACTCATTAAATTGCATATATTTTTTTTCTATTACTCTTACACATTATGAAAAACACATCAATATAAAGCTGAAAAACTAATAAATAATCCTGATACTTTTTTTAATTCGTCTAATATGTATTAATATAAAAAAAAGTTCATTAAAAAAAATTTATCGTGGACGTCCATTAGTCTGTGGTTCAAAAAAACGGCGTGTTACGGATATCTCGAGAACGACTTGACGAAACTACTTAATTTTTTTTTCAAAATTTTCAAAAATAAGCAAAGAAGGTTCCTTTCGAAAATCACTACTGTAGGCCTTCTCTTTTTTTTAAAAATAAATCATTACGGTTAAAATCGGCAATCTTACATGTAAACAAACACACACTGCCGCCATTTTTCATTAGGAATGTTCTCCTTATTTATTTTTTTTTTACTTTTATTACCGTATATTTACCATGGAAATTTCTATGGGAAAAGAGCGGGATATTCAATTTTATTCGAAATTTAACTTTTAAAAAAAAACATAACATGAGCGTTCGAGGCGTGCACTTTTGGATTTTCCAAATTTTTAATTTTACAAATATAAACTATTGCTGCCACGAGAAATAAAAAAATTTAGAAATAAAAATCCTTATTTCCATCATTTTCAAAATTCGTGAGCGACCTCTTGAAAATTTTTTATCGAGCTGATTTTTGGAGAGGCTTCTCAAAACATCATAAACCATCAAATTTTCGTGCGAGATCGAAAAAAAAAAATAGTCAGTTTTTTTGCGCCACCCTAATGTATATATTTTTAATATAAAAATCAGTACAAAAAAGTTTATGAAACTCGTATTTCCACATTCTCACAAATGCTTCATATTTTATGTATATATATTTTTTTTTGGGCTCTACAAATGTCGAAAAAGGGAAAAGGACATGACAGAGTTAACATACAGCTGTGACAGATATTTTTCTTCAACTTTATTATTTATTTTAGTAATTTTTTAACCTTTCTTATCAATATTTTTTATTTTACTTTTTATACACAACATTATATATTACATATCTTTTTAAAGGTACCCGAGATTTTGTTTTCTCAAATATCGCCTTTCCCAGTTACGTGGGGTAACAAGTATAAATATAAGGAGACATAATCCCTTTGGTTCATTTCAGTTGATAAATATCATCATACCATTTATAGAAACGTGATGAGAAAACAAACACATATTATTAACTGGCTAATATTTGTCTTAATATATATAAACTATAACTTTATTTTATATCCAATTATTTCATTTAATTACAAGACTTATGTCTTCATAAATCACCTATCAATTATTTCGACATTTTTTTTTTTTTTTTTTCATATATTTAATGCTCCCAATAAATGATATTTCTTAATTATTTATAAGTAACAAGAATTAATCACAAAAAAAATTGATTAAAAGAAAAAGGGACAAGATGATCTCCGAAATTTGTTAAGAAAAAAATTATGTTTAAAAATAATTTGGGGCCATCATCCCTCGGGAATTTAGAGAGAAGACAATGGGCCCCTTCAAATATTTGCAAAAAAAAAAAAATCAGATGATCGATAATGCGGCATCTTTGTCTTTAAAGGGCAATTTTGTGTAATAGTTTAAGTTTTCCGAATAATGGGGGAGTTATGACTCAGAAGTTGGACGAAATCGGGTCCGTGGCAATTGTCACGGACCCAATTTCCGAGACATGACTTTTCAATTACTGTTCGAAACTTCAATTATGGCCGCAACATGGCCGCGGATAGATCGCAGATTTAGATCCAGTCGCCTTCTCTGGCTTCTTACTCTAGTTATTAGATGAAAAAACTGTGGTTTTTTTTTTAAATATCACAATTTCAGAAATGCGATACTTAAGGGGGATAGCCACTGTGAAATTTCAAAAAAAAAAATTTTTTTTTTTTTTATTAAATCAAAGTGTATATGTTCAAAAATATGTATCTAGAGTTTTATATAAAAATTCCGAATATTTTTAAAGTTATTGTCATTTTTGTGACAGCGCGTCAACTGACCGCTGCATCGACTAAAAACTTTAAACGCATTTTTCTCGAAACTACTTTTTTTGAACTGGTGGCATCTGTAATTTGCATAAATATCAACCGATTCGCAACTTTTTTTTTTGCCGTGTTCGTCTATTCAGTAGCTAAAGTTGCACGTAGGGGATTTTGAAAATTTTGATTTTTAAGATTTTTTAGGGCTGTTTGAATCCAAAAAAATGAGAAAAAATAACGAAAAAATTTTTAATATGTCGCCATTTTTTTTCAAATCCAAATTTTCAAAATCCCCTACGTCCAACGATAACCACATGCATACAGATTACAACGCCATTTGGTTTTTTTGTTTCTGATAATCCGTTTTTGAGTTAGAGATGACACCGTGGTGGGGGAAATTTTTTTGTTGCTCCACAAAAATGCTTATAACTTCGCAACAACATGATATTTTTTAATGAAAATTTATGAGAATTATCTTCAATGTATACTTTATAAAACAAAAAAAACCCGATCCCCAAATTCCTTTATTATTCCAGTCAAAAAAATTCCCGAAAATCACCTATTTTTTCGATCCTCACAGTGGCTATCCCCCTTGAAAGCCTTAAAAAATAGAGACTTAGGGGCCCGTCATACCCCATCACATATAATGTATAATGGCTTAATTATAGTGTCAACAATAGAAAATTTATTTGCCACAAATAAAAAAATAAAAAAATATTAATGTCTTTGTCAAGCATAAATTCAAGTTTAACTTTCGATTTAACGGTTGTCTTAAAACTTTTTTTATTCATCTCCCAAGTGAACTTTTTAGTTTTATTCAACTCGAGTGGTATAAACAAGCAGTTAAATAAACGCATCTATGAAATGTATGTTCCCCATGCCCGCCAAATGTTTTATATTTTTTATCAGACTTACAACTTTTTCCACCTCCCAAGAGAGTCTCCAAGGGTAGAAAAGAAAATTTCGATCTTAGATGCCTATTAAAATTTTTCACTACCAAGGCGGGAATTTTATCGTTTAGAAAATTCATAAACTCGTTAAATGAAAAAATAAAATAATTTAGATCTAGTTACAATTATAATCTCAGCTCACAGTAAATTAAATTATTGAATAATTAAATTAATTAATTTAGAAGCATACTCGCTAACTATTGTTAGTTATCAAGTTTTGTTGTAGTGATGAGTGACGAGAGAAAATTCAATCAAGTGTACGATAATGAGGTCACTGGAGTTTACGATGTAATTTTTAAATACGACTTCCGGTCTCGTGTTTCACGATCTTATATCTTATGAATCTTATGAATACCAATTCAGTGATAAAATAAAATATGTTTATGTTTATATCCAATGGAATAAAAAATTTTATATTTTATTACTTTTAATTTTTATTTTTTTTTTAATTACCCATTAAATTTAATTATGCAAAAGTGTGAAATTTTTTTTTCATCTTAAAACTGCCATAAAAAATTTTTTATTTCAGAAAAATGCAGCGGAAAAAAAAGACAATTACTTTTAAAAATCGATTAGAAATTAAAAATATATATCGACCAGAATTTTACTTTGATATTTTGCAGGTGATATAGACTGTAATAATAAAATTTTTTTTTTTAAGAGACGAGTAAAAATAAAACTTTTGACAAGTGTCTCAGTAAAATTTACAAGCTGTCTAACGTCAGTTTAAAAAAAAAGAAATTGAACTGCCAATACTTTTGATTTGTGTAAACTAGGTATCGTTAAGCAAACAGTTAAATGTCAATTGACTCGATATAAATAAATTACAGTGAGTTCTTGTCTGTAACAATAAAAGTCGTAAATTTATATTATATTCCAAGTATAAATTTAATCCTTTCAATTTTAAATTAACCGATTAATGATTTATTGACAATTCAATCACAAGTTAAATGCCCATTTTCCTTTATATATTTATAGAGCAACCTTTACTCTTTTTTAATTATTATCTAGAAGAGAAAATCAAAATCAACTTTCAATTATATTTTTTTTTTATAAATTATTTTCCATTAACCGGAATGTAAATGAATAATTTTCATATATAACTTATATACATATCTTGGTAACTACAGTTAAGAAAGTTTGTGTCTGTAGTTCCTTAGGGATCTTTAACACAATTATATTCTATATATAGATATTATATATACATATTTATAATACAATAGTGAATGTTATGTGCATCTATTATACAAGTTACAAACCCTTTACTTGCAATTATTTCAAAATTATTCATAACTCTTGAGTGATCCTCGAGTGAACCTTTAGTTGTTCACTTCAACTATATATATATATATATATATATATATATATATATATATATATATATATATATATGTACATACATATGACGGCTGACAGCTCAGTGAAGTTACTACTAAGTTTACATGAGATGAGACTCTGATACTAAATCATTTAAATTGACTCGCTATCACACTATTGATTTATTCAAAAATATATATTGACAGAATTACAAGATCAAAATATATATCAATCGAAAAAAGTAAAAATTTATTTGAACTCGAAAAATTTTTGAACATTTAGTGAATTTTGGTCCACTGAAAAATTTTTGGACATTCAAAAATTATTGATTTATTCAAAAATATATATTGACAGAATTACAAGATCCAAATATATATAAATTGGGGAAAATAAAAATTTATTTGAACTCGAAAAATTTTTGAACATTTAGTGAACTTCGGTCCACTGAAAAATTTTTGGACATTCAAAAATTATTGGTTTATTCAAAAATTTATATTGACAGAATTACAAGATCAAAATATGTATCAATTGGAAAAAGTAAAAATTTATTTGAACTCGAAAAATTTTTGAACATTCAGTGAACTTCGGTCCACTGAAAAAATTTGGACATTCAAAAATTATTGATTTATTCAAAAATATATATTGACTGAATTACAAGATCAAAAATATATCATTTGGGGAAAATAAAAATTTATTTGAACTCGAAAAATTTTTGAACATTCAGTGAACTTCGGTCCACTGAAAAATTTTTGGACATTCAAAAATTATTGGTTTATTCAAAAATTTATATTGACAGAATTAAAAGATCAAAAATATATCATTTGGGGAAAATAAAAATTTATTTGAACTCGAAAAATTTTTGAACATTCAGTGAATTTCGGTCCACTGAAAAATTTTGGACATTCAAAAATTATTGATTTATTCAAAAATATATATTGACTGAATTATAAGATCAAAAATATATCATTTGGGGAAAATAAAAATTTATTTGAACTCGAAAAATTTTTGAACATTCAGTGAATTTCGGTCCACTGAAAAATTTTGGACATTCAAAATTGTAGAAAATTCATGATGTCTTTGATGGCAATCAAAAATTTTTGAAAAAAAGATTTTACCAAATTTTTGGAGTAGTCCGTTTTGTCCACCCCTTATATATATTTTATATGTATGATTGAAAAAAAATTTTGAAGACTTAGTTAGCGAAAGTTTAAACAAAAAAGGTAATTTTGTGAGGTTGTAACATTTTATTTTCATTTCTGATGTCTACTGAGGTGAAATAACGTCAAGTAGATGAAAGTATAGCCCGATTGAACATTCTCGTTGTCAGCAAGTAGCTGCGCATGTGAGTCCAATACTTTGTGAAAATCTATTCTGGCATGTTGCCAAAAGCCAACAAGTGTGTATAACCTTTACCGTTATTTTTTTTACTTTTTTATATCTATTTTTACATTTTTTTCGGTCGGTATTTTTTCATTTATGAGCTAACGTTTAACTTTGAATTTGAGTTGGCGATTTTATGTACCTAAATATTTTTTATATACAAATTTAGTTGAATCGGGGGTTTTAATTTATGCGGGTTAATTTAAAAGCTGAATTAATTATTTAATTTAAATTGATAATTTGTTTTTTAACCAGACTACAAAAAAAACTTTTTACTAATTTGTTATTCTTAAGCGGCCTCGCTGTAGCCTTGAAAATAAAGGTGACCTCAGTGTCTGCATTAAATTCGTTTTTTTCGACGGATCTAAATAATTCATACGAATTATTAATGTTACAGTCTATCGGCCGGGATTTATATCAACTCTTAGGTACGCATGGAATAAAAATTTTTACCTGATATCGCTTTAGATAAATAAATATTTCGTTTTTATTTTTTATCAAAAATTCGGTTACTGTGAGATCTATTTTTTAAAATTTAAATTTCGCGCCAGTAATTATTTTATTAAATATTTATATGGAGTCGGGGTAGATTGGACTCTTAGAAAATTTATTTTGTGAAATTCGAGACTCAAAAAAAATAAATAAAGTGACTAAAAATCTTAAATCAAAATTTTGATAATGGTATAGGGGTGGGGCAGAGCGGCCCCCCTGAAATTTTGATAAAAAAAAAAATTTTTTTTTTTTTCGACTAATTACTATAAATCCGATATGTTTGCGCATTTTTACCCCTACGCATGACATTTGAGGCAAAATGGACAAGCTCAAAATTTTGAAAAAGTGATTTTTTCATATTTTTATCGTCAAATTAAAAAAAAATGATTATAATTCCACATTTCTAGCCCTACGCATAACACCTGGGGCAAAATGGACCAGCCGAAACTTCCGAAAAAATTATTGTTTCATATTTTTCGGCCGTTTCTCGATGTAAGAGGCAAATTTAGTCACTAAAAATTTATAAAAATAAAATTTTTTTTTTTAGTTGATAAATTTTTGAAATAAAGTAAAACTATAGAATTGTTTTTTTTTTTTTATTAAATAACAATTAGTAATTAATGTAATCGAGAGTGAACGATTTATTACACCTTAAAAAATTTTTTTCGAGTAATATAAAACCAAAAATAGTTGTCAAGAGAAAGAAATACATTCTTAATGATGAAAACAATTAAAAAAAAAAAAAACGAAAAAAAAAATTTTTTATCATTTTTTGGAGGGTGGCCGCTCTGCCCCACAAAAAAAATTTTTTTTTCAGAATTGTGACAAAATGTCCATAAATTTGTTCGAAATAGGACAAAAGTAAAGTGATCTTATGGTTGAAAATAATAAAAAAATAGTAAAAAATAGTAAAAAATAATAATTGGCTTAGGGGGGCCGCTCTGCCCCACCCTCCCCTAAATGAAATAAATGATGAATAAAAAATCAAAGCTAGATCAATATGTAAATGACAATTTTTATAATGATAAACAGGCGTAAACTCGTCGCATTAAGTGTCAGGGTCTACGTCAAAAATAATTGATGTACTCAGTTAAAGTGCCTTGACGTTGATAAAGTGAGTATTTTATCTGGCATAAGTAGAAGATGATAATATTCCTTATTATTTTTATTTTCACAACTTGTTTATTTATAGTTGATAACTTTCACTAAAATAAATTATTTACTTCTTCAGATTCTGGTATTTCTTTTTTTTTATATATATAAAATATATGAAATAAAAAGTTTTCGTGATCATTAGAAGAAACATTAAATGTTAGCGACCTAATCGAACAGCCGTTATAAGGTCGATATATAGAGAAAAGTTTTCTCAACTAATACAGGATTTTCAAACCATTAAGTTGCTGACGGTCTACATTGATGGTAAATTAAATTCGCATTGACATAGAAAATGAAAACAAAAAAAAAAAGAAAAATTTTACCATTGAAAAAAATGATGGTTTTATTTAGTGACGACGAAGCAAAAAAAATAATAAATAAAATACGAGTTGCCGGAGAATAAAAAAAATAGATATAAGATGTAAGAAAAAAGAATGAGAGATAAAAAATAAGAAACAAAAGGAAGAAAAGAAAGGGAAGGGAGGAAAAAAGCTTGAGATCCTTTGCGGTTTCATCGTAGCTTGATAAATGATGTTGAAACAGTCGCTGGTTCTCTTTCTCTCAATTACTCTTCGTGTCGAGTGATTCCAGTTGGTTCGGCTTTAAATCCCATCTGCGGGTCTCGCACTCCGCTACTCGTAAAAGACTAAATAAATTGCTGACACATTATTATTGTTCAAGCTTGTTTAGAGAAATTGAACTTTGAGTTAAAAACTTATTAATCATTCTGCGTTTATCTATATAGATCTATATAAACAGCCATTGTTTTTTATGCTCGAGGTCTCTAGATATATAAGTACATAAATACCGGGGATATAAAATGGGTTATTCTATTGGGAGAAGGGTTTTATTAATTGGAGATATAGAAATTGAGTAGATTGGAAGAGAGTAAAATATGGAGTCGATTAATTCTTATTTTTTTTTCACTATCAGAAATGAAAAATTAAAAATCACGTATTTATATCACGTGACAAGTGTCATAAGGGCGTATTCTAACAAAAGATAACGACATAAGGGTATAAAAGATGCATAGTTTGGTAAATAAAATGTATACGCTAGGGTGTTTCAGAAAAAACAAATTTTTTTTTGGTATTCAAAAATTGAAAGTATACCTGAAAATAAAAATTTTGGTGCCAATCCGAGCTCTTAAGAATAATATTAAGGTTTGCCTCAATCCATTTTTCTATTTTCCATTTAAATAACATAGGAAAAAAATTTTTTTTTTTTAGAATTTTCTAGCTTACAGACCACTCAACGGATTTTTATGCGCAATAAAACTTTGTGTAGAAAATTGAACGCTCTACAAAAAAAGTCTTTTATCATTTTTTGATAAATCCCACTGTTCAAAAGTTATTTAAGTTTCAAGTCAAATTTATAGTAAATTCTGAGATCTTTTCACTTTTCCGGCGAAACTATCAGTCTTATTACAAAATGTCATAGGAACTTTTTTGTAGGTAATTTTATTCCTTACAAATAATTACGAATAAAATTTTTCGAAATTCCGCATTGTTTTCAATTTATTTTCATTTCAATGTCAAGCTCTTAAAATTAATCAGAAATCTATTTTTTTAAGAGCTTAAGATTGAAATGGATATAACTTGAAAACAACGCAGAATTTCGAAAAACTTTATTCGTAATAATTTGTAAAAAATAAAATTATCTACAAAAAAGTTTTTATGATATTTTTTGATAAGACTGATAGTTTTGCCGGAAAAATAAAAAAATCTCAAAATTTACTATAAATTTGACTTGAAACTTAAATAACTTTTGAACAGTGGGATTTATCAAAAAATGATAGAAGACTTTTTTTGTAGAGCGTTCAATTTCCTACAAAAACATTTTTTGTGCATAAAAATCCGTTGATTGGTTTATGGGCTGGAAAATTCTAAAAAAAAAAAATTTTTTTTCTTAATTTTTATTTTTAGTTATACTTTCAATTTTTGGATACCATAAAAAAAAAATTGTTTTTTTTTTAAAACACCCTAGTATACGCCCTTTTGGCAGAGATAATTATGCCCTTCATATTTACTATTTTGTAATGAATTGATGATTACCAATGAATTTACGGCCCAATAAACTGAATTTTAATAACTACATTGATAAAAAGTGACGATACATCAATTTTTACAATAAAAGACCTGAAAAATATGAAAGTCATAATTTTCTACCCCCACTATTGAAAGTATTATACCAATATCTTGTGATTTAATCTTTAAACAACAAAATCTAATGATTATTTTTCTCGTTCCAGATTCTACGACTCGAAAACAATGACATCGATACATTCATTGGCCCACAAACTTCACCTAAATCTTCTCTATCTCATCTCTTAATCAGTTTTAAAATGTCCTCACTATCACCAGCTTTATCTCTGCTACCACTACTTCTATTACTCCTACTACCACTACTACTACTATGCTCCTCACGAATTTTTTAAGTCCTTCCATTTCGCCACTGCGTCTGCAGCTGCTTAACGTACACCAGCCCCATCAGATAAAAGCTCACGAACAAAAAGCACCATTAGGCAGCAGTAACAAGTAAAAAGTTAAGCATCACGACCGCCAACACCACCAACTTACAGAGATAACTTTAAAAAATGCAACCAACATACCATTTAACAAACCGTTAATCACTACCAGCAAAACTTTCTAAACTATTACCATTTATAATGACAATGACACTTGAATTAACGACAAACAGATGATACAGCTTATTTTAAATTATATATATACAAATAATCGATCCGAAAATTACCTCTGAATACTACACCAGCAACGCAGTTTAGAGTTTTAAATAAATAAAATGGATATAATGATAAATAACACGGGAAACATTTCATCTATCGAAGGATCGTCACCGTTTGATGGTTTTACTGCAATACTTACTGCTGTTGTGCTCGGTCTTCTCATACTTATTACCGTTATTGGTAAGTAATATTTATAACTTCTTATTATTATTATTATTATTATTATTAAAAAAAAAAAAAAATTTAAGAAAGTAGAACAAGGCGGACTCTATAAAGTAGTAAGTATTTGTGAGCATTGAAAAATAAATTACCCTGTTTATAAATAAAACTTTCTATGGAATTAATTTAATAAGATTTAAACTTTCAAAATGAGTATAAGATTGCACTTAAAAATTTAGTATTTTAAAATGGTAATGTTACTACTCTCTAAACATGAATTAGTGGAAATTTCATCAAGTACGTTAGTGAAGCAGTATTTATTTCATAATCACTGTATTTAAATAACAAATTAGTGAATTCTTGCTAATAAATTTAGTACTATAATTTTCACTAGCAAATTAGTGATTTTCACTACTGAACTACCGATATTTTCATAATTTCCACAAGTGAAACTGTTATTCACTTCTTAATTTATAAATTTCACAATTTCACTAGTAACTTTAACTAGCAAATAATTAAACATTTTACTAGATATAAATATAATTAATAATTACGGTGCTATTTTTAAAAATTTTAATAAAAAACTTTCAAAATAAAAAAAAATAGAAGTACAGAACAATAATATATTTATATGAAGAGTACGTCAATCATAATATCACGGATTTTTTATTTCTTCATCAGTTATTGTTTGGTATCATAACGAATATACTATTTACACCCGCGCGATCACATGCGTAGGTCAGCGCAGTGGACAGCATCAAAGACTTTGAATCGGAAGGATGCAGGTTCGAGCCCAGCAGTCACCGGGATTTTTTCATCAATCAAAATCATGTATACTTCCTCTAAGTAATGATTCTAATACATTAATCACATTTCGGATCTAATTACAAGTGTCTTATATTTATTTTCGCAATATAATATTTTTTTTCACCGATGAAATCAGTGGATTCCCATATTCACTTTTCAATTTAGTGGATTCTCATATTCACTTATCAAATCAGTGAATTCCAATATTGACATATTCATTTAGTGAATATTCACTAATTCTGCGTGGTACGATTGTAGCATTGACAATTAGTGAATATTCACTTGAAATTAGTGAAAAATCACTAATTCATATTTATAGAGTAGAGATTACGTCAAGATTCAAAATAATTAGGACTTTAGTTTTTCTGGAAGAAGATTTACGTCAGATTATAAGATATACTGCAATTTACTACAATCCAAGATGTCTTAAGTGTACAGGCCAGTAATTGGTTGACACTAAGTACAGTAAAATTTTCCGTGTAGTCAGAGATATAGCTAAGGCTGTCAGATAAAAATTGGGAACCCAAGCCGGGATTTGAACCCTGGTCTACGGAGCGTCAGGCAGGCAGTGAGTCCACTCCGTCACTGGCGTCGGTTCAGTCGAGTAACGATTACTCTGCAATTTTTTATGTGCAGATTATTGTTTATTTTTTTTATTTTTTTAAGTAATTTAATAATTTTTACATGATCCTGTTTAATTTCTCATTAATCTATTCACTTAACTTATCCTCCTTGCCGCGGTGTTTATTCAATGCAAATCCATTGAGGTGGAAGATCAATAGACCAATCACGAAAGAGAACTCTAAGGGGTGAAAGAAGGTCATAGCTCTTTGAAAGTTTAGTTTCAAAGTAACCTTGTAGCGTCATGTTGAGCTGACAGTTACCGCCGTTAAAATATCCGAAATTATATTTACAAATAATCGATCACGTGCATGCGTTTGCCGATTTTTCATTTAAATATTTCCAGTAGTTTTTAATTTCCCAACCCTCACCCAATAATAAATATATCAATCAAACTGAACATATACTGAGTATTTGATCTTTCTAACGCAGAAGGGTCTTCTGAAAATTTTTTCAGTTCATTGAATAATTGACTACTGTCCATCTTACCTCATTTAAATAATTGGAATAATTGAATCCTGAGTAGTATTAAGAATATTAGCAAACATCAAAGAAAATAAAAGTAATTATAAAACTGTCGCTAAAATTTAGAGCGCGATATTATAAATAATAAAATCTTTCTAATTGAAGTTACTGCAAAAAATAATTTATGTAATTACTTATATACAATAAAGCTTATTTGTTGTTTCTGCTTTAATCCTGGAGACTTTTTAAAAAGATCGGGTTGTCCAAAGCTGTCGTAATTAATACATCAAGAAACTTGGGTTATAAAGCCTCAAGTTTATTATTTTTATTTCTTTCATTTACTTCTTTAACTCTTTTACTTACTGAGGATTCGAGATTATATTTTACTTAAGTTACTTTTACTGAAATATAATTACAGTTTAATTTATTATTTTCCGTTGGATCAAATATATATTTGGCTCCGTGCCTGACTTGTTGATGAAAAAAAATTATAGATAATTTATATCAAAATATTTCATTTTAATTTTGATATTAAATGTGATTGTGGGGTAATATCGACACCCTGAATTTTGAGTAAAATTTTTTTTTGGGATTTTACTGAGGTAAGATGGAAGGGGGAGGAAAATTTGGGGAGGGTCAGAGCCTCAGATAGACAATTTTGTGAAATTGGGCCGCGTGAAAATTTTTTTGACTACGAATTAAATTTATTTCCGTGCCTATGGGTGATTTAGGATTCATTTTAGGACAATTGGTCCAAAAAAAAAATTTTCTCAGGATTTGCCGCTCAAAGGGCCAATTTTGCATGAGCTGCAACTCACTTTCTAAATACGAATTAGTGATTTTTCACTAATTTCAAGTGAATATTCACTAATTGTCAATGCTACAATCGTACCACGCAGAATTAGTGAATATTCACTAAATGAATATGTGAATATTGGAATTCACTGATTTGATAAGTGAATATGAGAATCCACTAAATTGAAAAGTGAATATGGGAATCCACTGATTTCATCGGTGAAAAAAAATATTATATTGCGAAAAAAAATATAAGACACTTGTAATTAGATCCGAAATGTGATTAATGTATTAGAATCATTACTTAGAAGAAGTATACATGATTTTGATTGATGAAAAAATCCCGGTGACTGCTGGGCTCGAACCTGCATCCTTCCGATTCAAAGTCTTTGATGCTATCCACTGCGCTGACCTACGCATGTGATTGCGTGAGTGTAAATAGTATATTCGTTATGATACCAAACAATAACTGATGAAGAAATAAAAAATCCGTGATGTTATGATTGACGTACTCTTCATATAAATATATTATTGTTCTGTACTTCTATTTTTTTTTATTTTGAAAGTTTTTTATTAAAATTTTTAAAAATAGCACCATAATTATTAATTATATTTATATCTAGTAAAATATTTAATTATTTGCTAGTTAAAGTTACTAGTGAAATTGTGAAATTCATAAATTAAGAAGTGAATAACAGTTTGACTTGTAGAAATTATGAAAATATCGGTAGTTCAGTAGTGAAAATCACTAATTTGCTAGTGAAAATTATAGTACTAAATTTATTAGTGAGAATTCACTAATTTGTTATTTAAATACACTGATTATGAAGTGAATACTGCTTCACTAACGTAATCAATGAAATTTCCACTAATTCATGTTTAGAGAGCATCTCTGTCAAAATTTTTACTAACTGCCTAATAGTTTATTCTACTTTTTTTGACCCTTTAAAAGCTACTTGGCCGTCAATGAATTTTCGAAAATATATTTGTGAGTGTAGATAAAAATATTTCTAATTATAAATACGAAGTAAAAAATCGTAATTTTTTAATTCTATAATTAAATAAAATAAATAAATTTATTTCAAATAGCTCTGGCATTGACAGAGAAATAAATTACAACAAATGTTATCTCTTTACATTGCTCCCACTTTTTATTACTTTTTGTCTGTTCCTCTTTACCTGAACGAAAATTGATTCTCTACAAGTGTTTTTATCCCGTTAAATAGAAAAACATTGGCAAAGTTTTACAATCTATACTTTTATTGAGCAATTTCCGCGACAATTACTCAATAAATATTACGAATTTATTTATAATTGACAGTTAATTTTTAATCTCACAATAATTGTAATAAAAAAATTCCTTTGACAATAAAAAAATAAATTTAATTTAAATCGAAAACTTGAAATTTTTAAATTTCAATAAAACTTTTAAGTTTTACCCCTCGAGTAAATATACCAGCTAATTGTTTCCAAATCCTCCTGGGATAAAAATAATAAGAGGGATTCCCTACTTTTTATTTTATCCTACCTCGCGATTGTTAATTCAATTTTACTTTTTTTTCTTTACAATAAATTTTAAAATTTAATTTTCCCAAATTTTGATAACTCCCTAAAAAAAAAAAATAATAATTAACTAATTTTTTTGATGTTACAGGAAATGTGTTCGTCATCGCCGCAATAGTAATGGAAAAAAATTTACAATCTGTAGCGAATTATTTAATTGTCAGTCTCGCCGTTGCCGATCTAATGGTCGCAGGTCTCGTTATGCCACTTGGTGCCGTGTATGAGGTAAAAATGATTTGATAAATGATTAAATAAATAATATAAATGTTGCTCCGGGTTTTAAATAAATAGCTTTAGTACAAAAGATAACGTAATTAATGTCAATATGAATAATTACCTCCGTTTGCCTAAACGTTATTATTTTAAACTGGTCGTGGGCAGCATAAATACATTCACCAGCAAGCTATGAGTTGTTATTTATTATATTTTCTTTTAAAGTAAGTGGCATATTCATATGAATATTCAATAATTCTATTGTGTATTTTTAAAATACAGTTGCGTTATTTATCATTTAATAATTGTTATTCATTGTTTTATTATTCATACGTTTATTCTATTCTATTCATTTACTTTTTTTTTTTGTAAAGTATACATTACAAACTTTATTAAAATAATTTAAATAACAAATTGAATATATGTATATATAGGGGTAGGGCGGGAAAACGAGACCGCTAAGGGAATAATGGATTCTTGTGCATGAGAATACGGGATTTTTTTTTTCTACACTTCAAGTAATTGAGCCAAGTTTCCACCCATAGAAAAAAGTTTTTACCTTCACTTTCATGGGCTAGCGTTTTTCCGGAAGAATTGTCTGGTACCTCAAGGCCTTAAAGCAGCCATCGGACGCCTAATTTTGACCAGGATCGTCATCTAAGAAATTCTATGGAAAATCGATAAAAAATTGACTCAGGGCTCGGTGCTGGGAAAAAAAAATTCCCTTCACTTCTGTGTGCTAGCGTTTTTCCAGAAAACTTGCCTGATGATCACGAAAATTTTACAGATCAGACTCAGCTCTCTGAGTTTGAAAACAGCGGGAAGTTTTGGGGTTTTCCCGCAGAATCAACCGCTTTTCAGATTTTCTTTTCTACACGGACAGAAAATTATGGGAAGTTTTGCTATGCATTATGGGAATGGTTCCCATAATGGTATAGGAACTATTCCTATAATATTATGGGAACTATTCCCATAATGTTATGGGAACCATCCCTATAATATCATAAAATTTTTTTTTTGCACAATAGTGTAGAAATTTCCCAAAATTTGAATTTTCTTGAATGTTTTGTGCTGACAAAAAATTTTTGTTAAAAATTTTAATGTTTTTTTTGCCAAATACGGTTTTTTTTTTCAATGTTTGAATTTTTGTTTTTATGTTTAATAATATTTCTGTGTATTGTAGAAGTGATTACCACACTTCTTTAAATTAATTTTTTCATGATAATATAGGAACCATTCCCATAATATTATAGGAATGGTTCCTATAATAGTATGGGAACTATTCCCATAATATTATGGGAATGATTCTTATAATGGTATAGGAACCATTCCAATTGCATTATGGGAATCATTCCCATAATATTATGGGAATAGTTCCCATACTATTATAGGAATGATTCCCATAATATTATAGAAAGTATTCCTATAAATTATAGGAACCATTCCTATAATTATAGGAACCATTCCTATAGTGTTATAGGTATCATTCCCATAATTATAGGAACTATTCCTATAATTATGGGAAACATTCCTATAATTATAGGAACCGCTCCCATAATTTATGGTCGTAATTCCTATGATGGTATAGGAAAAAATTTCACAAAATTATGGGAACCGCTGCCATAATTTTCTTTCCGTGTACCGTTGACGAAATATTTTTTGAAGTTTATAAAAAAAAATCCCTCAAAGGCCGACCCTTGAAATTCTAGGCCAGTGAAAAATTTTAAATTGAAAGTTAAAAGACTATATTTATTTTCGAAGCATTTAGATTTTTTTAGTAAGAAAAAGCAACAGGAAGCAATACTACTCAGAAATATAATACATTGGTTCGTAGGCCGCAAGGTGGCGTTTATATATCGTGATGGTAGAATCGTGGATGTGAGCACACAATATCGAAAATCGATTTCCCACGGGTGACTTTATAAATAAAAAGAGAAAAAAAAGATGAAAAAAATGCAAATTGAATAATACCGCGGGAGTGTGTGAGAAGCAGGAGGAATAGTACTCGGAACGATGGAACCATGCGAGCCATCGATATTCGTTTTCGTTATCGGGACAGAGTGCCAGGATCTCTGGTAATCCGGACTAAAAAAATAAAATATAAAAATAACTAAAAAGAAGAAATCGTTGATAGGCGTCCACAGTTTTCTCGAATATCTTCTATCATTATTTCAAAGTTATAATAAATCGAATCGTTGAATCTATAAAGATAATCGGTCTCATACAAATCGACCTTTTTTCAGCTTATAATTTTTTTTTTTTTATTGTTATTGTTATTTTATTTGTTTGCGACAAGGGTCAATTGCTAAACTTTTGTTTCGGGTTTTCATCTTTTCGTAACTGATATTACGGTTATAATAGAAAATACTCATAAATTTTTTTTTTATTCTTTTATTTCAGAAATCAATAAAATAATTACCCCATGGTAAAATGGGCCACCATCAATTTTCTATATGAAAAAAAGAATTACACTAAGAATTTTTTTTTTTTTTTAAGAAAAGCTGAAGGAAATTGATATTTTCATAAAATTTTATGAAAATAAATTTGAATCTTATTTGAAATGTATCAAAAATTATAACAAGCTCTTGAAAGTCTGGATCATTGCCATTTTATACATGTCAACACTGACAATATGTAAAGTAATACATGTCCTAGATAGTAAAAACGAGCATTAAAAAGATGAGTCAAAAAAAAAAATAAATTAAAGTGATAGTTAAAAAATTTTTTCCTGCCTTTACATAAATTTTGCTACTCGTAAATATCGATCCGCCGGATAAAAGTTTAACATCGGTAAATGCGACGACTGCGCGAATATTGAGGATACTTTTTCACAAACTAACGAGTTTAAACTAAAAACGTGCCTTGTGCTTTTTCTCAGTTATAACATAAAATGAATTTAGTAAATATTATTTAAAAAAAAAAAAAAAAAGTTTTTTAAATAGTTTGAAACATTTCTCTTGTTTACTTAAGCATTACACATCCTGTAGAATGCATTAAACATTTAGAATTCACCCTACCCCTATATCCACAGCATCCTGAATTTTCATTCCCCCATTTCGGAATTATAATACTAGGTCAGAAGACATAATACCGTATTATCGCCAATGATAACTAAGCTATCCGATAAAAGTTTTGTAGATAAAAATTTTTCCTAGGATCAAATGACCATTTCACGCAGGATTTATCTAATCTACTTTAGAAAAAAAATGTCATAAAAGTAATTACTTTAATCAAATTGTATGTAAAGTAGAAATTTTTTATTGCCCGTATAATTTTCGGAAGGCCAAATTGACCTGATTATTTTTTTTCATTCGCTTTCTGCTATTTCACTTTAGAACTCTACCAAATATCACAACTCGAATCCTTTTTATTTAATTACAATAAATATATAAATCTTAAAACCGAGGGTTTATTACAATCTGAGCCGCCATTTGTATTTTTCATTATTTCCGCGCTCTGCCGCAGCGGCGCTGTAGCAGAAGTAGCAAAATCGCGAGGGAAAAAAAGGCGGGTGATTTAAAAAATTCAAAATTTGTATATAAAAATGAATTATTAACGCGGCACGAGATTCGTACAGTGATAAAGATAAAAATTTTTTTTCGTGTGAAAAAAATAAAAAATCAATTGACCGAAACTCAGCGAAGTGAAAAATAAAAAAAGTGTATTTTTATTGTTGGTAAAAATAAAAGAAATGATAGACAATAATTTAGCTCGACATATCAAAAAGAAATATCTTTTTTCTATAACTCATATATGAAAAGAGTGACTTCTCGGTAACATATAAATATAAACCCAGGAGAAATTCCCGGATCACTGGTAGACTCTCACGTCGGGGGTGTACGTGGATGTCAGCAATACTTTTGTTTATTCCGATAAAAGGGGATGAAGAGTATATAAAAGTTAACAGTGGAACTGGGGTAGAGAAAATCTCTAACTAGACCAAGTCTTCTGATCAATGTGTTAAGGATTGCGCATAGATTTACGCAAGTCTGTGCGTTCATCTGTGACTAGTAGTGACGCTACCGTAGGGTTTGTCTTGAAAATGGGGGACAGATGAAAGAGGACGAGCGAGATAAAGAAAAATGGACAAAGAATAGAGAACAAAGTGATGGAAAAAAAAAGAAAAAAAATAAATAAATAAATAAAATTCAATGGGGGTTGAAAGAACGAGCCAGTGGCGAGAAAAATAACACGGTTAAACTGAGAACCTGGTGATAAGCGAGAAGATTAGATACCGGATTTCAAGACAACGGGATGTTGCCGAGGTTGATGTATGCCTGCTTGAAAGTCCATTCTTGGTATTAGAAATACTTAATTTTTTTTCTCACTTCCTTTTTCTTACTGCAACTTTTCAGTCTGACCACATTTTTTTTAAAACATGAAATTTATTTTATTCTTTGTTCAAAAATTGTAACATTTAATTTAATAATTTATTTATTGTGTCATATTTTGAATTTTGAAAATATGAAAGATAACATTTTTTAACTTCCCGCTAAGAAAATTGAAAATTTTCAAAAATTCGGGAAGTTATTGGTTTCGGTCCGATTTGCAAAACCGAATTTCTATCAGATTTTGACGTTTTGAGGTTCTAGGAAGCTATTCTAATTTCACGATGATGTCCGAGTGTATGTATGTGTGTACGTACTTACGTATGTATGTATGTATGTAAATATTCATAACTCTTGAACGGATGAACCGATTTTGATCTTTGGGATGTCATTCGACGCGGCTTGTTAATATCTTGAAGCCGTAAAAATTTGAACTTAATCGGTAGGGTGCGTTCAGAGATATTTCAAAAATAAAATTTTTTCGAAAATGTTTTATTTGGATAACTTTTAATTTGCTCGATGGATTGATTCCAAAATCTAATCAGCTCTAAAACTCTATAAGCCGCGTCGAATGCCACCTCAACCATCAAAATCGGTTCATTCGTTCAAGAGAAACCGTTGACAAAAGAATTCAAAAAAAATTTTTTTTTGGTTTTTTCGAAATTTCTCAAAAACGACTCGATAGATCGATTTCAAAATTTGATCAGCTTTAGAACTTGATAAAACACGTCGATTGCCGCCTCAACCATCAAAATCGGTTAATTCGTTCACGAGATATCGTGGGAGAAAGAAATGCGAAAAAATGGTTTTTTACAAAACAATGGCATACAAAAGTATTTGCGAGCTCGAAGAGCTCGAAAATGTATTCACAATAATGTTTACGAGCTCAACGAGCTCGAAAACAGCGGGAAGTTTTGGGGCTGGGTCAACTTATAGACCGATTTTTTGACTTGCAATACTACGAAAATTTGAATTTGCCATTTTTTCAGGCCCAATAATAAATTAGGCCGCAATTATTTAGTGACGTACATGAACATGCAGACGGAAAAGAACTAAAAGCCTGATTTAGTTTATATTTATCGTTATTAGTATAACTATCCACATTTTTTACTACTGATCGTTTAATGCTGAGGTACGACCATAAACAAGGATTTTCACTGATTCTAGAAAATTCAATACAAAGTCTCTCTATATATATATTAGTAAACGAGAAAATGTTAAGCCTTGACTTTATGTAATTTAATACATCAGCCATATTTTTTGCTTCAACTTTATAAAATTTAAAATTCAATCTCAGAAAAAAATTTATCGTCATTCCAATTTATGAAAATTTTTTTTAAAAAATTATTTTTAAAAAACAAGTCTTATGGCATCGGAAAAAAATTCGATCAGCTTTACGTCCCGAGTTACTTTTTACAGTAATTTTTTTTTCCTAACGCTATCTTTTAGACTCGATCAGTTCGAATGAAGCTCAGGCTATCGAGAGTTCATCAAGATTACGTTGTATGTCCAGACATTTTGAGTCGGTCTTCAAAAATAATTATTTTTTAAAGTTCAAAAAAATTTGAAATACAAAAAAAAGTCTTCTATCGAAAGTTTTCCCGAAAAATTGGGCCTTTAATAAATATGTGAAAAACTTAATAGGACGGAGGTTATGGAGAGAATTTACTAGGCAGAATTATGTTATCAAATGATTGTTAATCTCGGCAAATTCTCCATCGGCCACTTGATTACAAGCGGATATTGGTGGATTCTCTGATGCAACTTCTCTACCTTAATATTATCATCCTCATCCATCTCGTCCTTCTTACGGCGATGATCAACGACTGATTTATCTACCCTATATTTGACTCGATCTAACTCTGCCCACCCCATCTACCCACATATATTAACATATATACATCATCAATAGTTATATCTACATCGGTACTCATACATTACAAATGTGTATTAGTTTCTTGCCTTACTCCCAACTAGTTCCGTCATTAATAGGTATCTAAAGATTATTAAGAGTACTACAAAGCTTATCGTTATCGCGTATCTAAAACCATGTGAACTCTGATCCCCCCTCTCTCTCTCTAATTTTATTTTCTGTCTCTGTCTCATCTACAACCAGACTCAACGACTATAGATTAATCCACTCGAATTACTAGAGTAAGTGGATTATAGAAGAAAATCGCTCGAGCAATTTCTAGTAGTAATGTATTTTTAGTTGGCAAATAAGTTTTAATAGTCATTAGAAAAAAAAAAATTATTTTTAGTTTTTTTATATGAAAGCCATTGAGGTACATAAAAAAATTACTATGGCTAAAAATTTGTAATTAAAGTTTACATTGAGAAAAGTGAGACTTTATAGAAATGTCATAATTTTTTTTATCTGAAATTCATTACTTGTTATTAGGACCAGGATTTTTGCTTTTATTTGAAAATAACAATTAATAATTAATGGTGTAAAATTTTGAATTACAGGAAAAATATTGGTCGTATAAAAAAATTTTTGAAATAAAAGTTGTAGGAAATTTTATTTTCTAGAGAAAATGTCTCTTATGATTTTTTTATACGACCAATATTTTCACCGTAATTTCAAAATTAAGATTTTGATAATTAACAAAAATTTGAATCATTCATTATGAATCTCAATTTTGGAATTACTGTGAAAATATTGGTCGTATAAAAAAATTTTTCAAATAAAAGTTGTAGGAAATTTTATTTTCTAGAGAAAATATCTCTTATGATTTTTTTATACGACCAATATTTTCACCGTAATTTCAAAATTAAGATTTTGATAATTAACAAGAATTTGAATCATTCATTATGAATCTCAATTTTGAAATTACTGTGAAAATATTGGTCGTATAAAAAAATTTTTCAAATAAAAGTTGTAGGAAATTTTATTTTCTAGAGAAAATGTTTCTTATGATTTTTTTATACGACCAATATTTTCACCGTAATTTCAAAATTAAGATTTTGATAATTGACAAAAATTTGAATAATTCATTATGAATCTCAATTTTGGAATTACGGTGAAAATATTGGTCGTATAAAAAAATTTTTTAAATAAAAGTTGTAGGAAATTTTATTTTCTAGAGAAAATGTCTCATATAATTTTTTTATACGACCAATATTTTCACCGTAATTTCAAAATTAAGATTTTGATAATTAACAAAAATTTGAATCATTCATTATGAATCTCAATTTTGGAATTACAGTGAAAATATTAGTCGTATAAAAAAATCATAAGAGACATTTTTTTTGCAAAAATGAATTTCCTACAACTTTTGTTTCAAAAGTTTTTTTACAAGACCAATATTTTCGCCGTAATATTAAACATTTGAACCATTTATTTCGAAGTTAAGGCAAAAATCTTGTCTCTACTTATCATTATCACTAATAATCTGAAATTAACTGTAGCATATAATTTCTCGGGCTATTATTTGAAAGTTAATGTACTGAAAATATTGTAAAATCGATGTAAAATCTTCGGCAATAAGGAAGTGAGTTTTGGCTGAGTTATTCATAAAATATTTAAGTTGAGTAAAATGAAGTGTAAAAGTCCGTCTTAGATAAGATATGGGTAAAGTGAAAGGAGTAAAAAAAAGTAAAGGGAAATATGTGTGTAACTTTAAAGCATATTTATTTAAACATACCTTACAACACACATTACTTTGCTTTCAAATTATTATTATTATTTGGTGCCGTCGCAGCATGTAGCTGCTAGTACGTATAATACAAAGTAGTGTAATAGTATCAACCCGAACTCAATTTCCAGTCGGTTGGCTTCTGAAATCCACACCTGTGGTCCACCAAATTACTTTTCTCACAGTTTCCTTGTTTTGAAATCCGAGAATATCGTTCTGCCAAACAATTCCACCGTTATGACAACCTGCGCCAGATGCAGCTGCATATATTCATCGAGACTTGTACTGGAGAAATATTTTTAGTTTTTTTACTTGTTAATGTAAGAAGAAGATACGACAAGTAAAATAATACGAAAGATATGTCGTTTCCATATATTTTTAGTTTTATTATAGTGCATGTATAGAAGCATATTCTGCAACGATTTATAATATTTACTGTTTTTATTACATTGAGACATAAAATTTTATCTCGGCAATATTTTATTTTCATTCTTTCGAGTTCGAGACTTGTTATTAATATTTAAAATATTATTTTATTACCACTTATTATTTTGTTTTATTATATTTACTTTGTTTCTGCGACAAGAACTATTATATGTTGAAAAATATGCATTAAAAATATAAATTTAAGTAACTTGAAGGGTAGGATAAAAATGTTATGCGTAGTTGAGCTAAATAACCAGAGTTGTAATTTAAATCTCAACACGAAAACAAATCCTGCTCTATTTACTCCATTTCCGGATGAAACTGAAGTCAGTCAACGTTTAATAATTTTCAGATTTTTTACAAACGAAAAATTATCCAAAAAATTGCACTTGTAGATTTTTGAATTCTCTACAAGTGCATTTTTTTGCAATTAATTTCTAGAAAAAAATCTGAAAATTGTTAACTGTCACCTAATCTCATGATCATCATTTTCTAATGATACGGAAGGCAGCCGACGTCTAATAATTTTTGGATTTTTTTCAGACGATAAAACATAAAAAAAAAATATTTGAAAAAATTGCACCTGTAGTTTTTTGAATTCTCTACATGTGCATATTTTTATTTTATTTTTTTTGCAATTGATTTGTTGAAATACGAAAATTCAAAAATTTTTAAATGTCTGCTTACTTCAGGATCATCATTTTCTAAGGAATTTTTTTTCAAAACTCTGGATTCCCGGGTCAAAAATAAAACTTGATTTAGACTTGGTTTACCAAGTCGAAATTTGGAGCCGTTTTTCACAAAACAAACTCGACTTTTTTTTACGTAGGCATGAAATATATTAAGTTGTAGCCTTGGTTTAGACTTAACTGGCTTACTTAGTCACGATTTAAGACGAAAAAGTTTAAATCAAGTCGAAATTTATTTGGTTTAGACTTATTCGGCTTAAATTATAAGTCGAAAAAGTCGGAACTAAGGTGAAATAATTTTGATATATTAAGACGAAAGTAAGGCAAATAAATGACTTTTTTTCGACTTAATTCAGCAAGTCAAAAGTAATTTGAATGACTATTGTGCTCAAAGTAAAGACGAATAAATTGAAACTAAGATGAAAAATGTTCAAAAAGTTGAAAAAAATTAAATTTAAGTCGAAAAAGTCAAGATCTTATCAAAAAATCGTCAGCAAATCGATAACTTCAAAAGAAAATAAGGCGAAGCGAGTTTAATTTTTGACCCGGGTTCGCATTAAAAATCACCTCCCAATTTCGTAAATTGTGACAATTATCACGTAAGAAAATACGATAATGTATCACCAGAGACAACGATTTGACATCTCATTTAATTGAAGTATACTCTGGCTGAGAAAACTCAATCAAGCTCTCTATTGATGAGAGTTATTGTCTTCTGTGACTCTGTGTGACGGACTGAGTACGCTAAGTATAATAATGGGCAGAACTACAGCCTCAAAGCTCCCTTAATGTATTTATCATTAATATATATACTATATACATGTAGATCGGCATATATATACGTGGAACGTAGAGGGTCTGATAAAAGGGATCTCGCTCTACAGGTAATCGCGTGGCAACATCGATCGGCGCTTACCTCTTCTCTACTCGCTCTAATCTCATCCAAATGTAATTAAATTTTCACGCCACCGATGAGCATTACGAAAATTCTGCCAAGAATTTAGCTTGAGGTTTCGCTAAATATATACATATACACATACATATATTTTATCAATTCACTTTCAGCTTACACTATTTAATAAATACGTAACTCTGTTTAATTACGAGCTTTAATTTTTAAAATAAAATTCAAAAACTCTTCGTTTCAATGACAATAACAAAGTAAATTTATTTTTATTCTATTGTGTATAGAAAGTTCTGGTTGAATGATTCAGCATTTTGAAAAGCTTAAAATCTCAAGAGCTATATCGCTTTTAGAACACGAGCTTCTATTCTATTCTATTTTTTTATTATTTTTTTTTTTTTTTCATTTTCTCTTGCGTCATTTGCAAGCCTGTCCTCTTGTCTTCTTCGCATTAACTCGACGAATTTACGATACACTACAGATGCCATTGTTCGACGTCGTCATCGTCGTTGTCCCAGAGCTTGGAAATTCGTTATGTTGGCAGAATTTCTTGATAAAAACCAACTCAACTGATATATTGTCAAGTGGAAAAATGAGAAAATAAAATCCTACATATCCATGTAAAAACAAAATTTTAGAAAAATATAAATCATTAGAGTTAACAATCTACGAGTGCCTTTTGTAATTTTTTTTTTAAATTCTACACGGAAAGAAAATTATGGCAGCGGTTCCCATAATTTTGTGAAATTTTTTCCTATACCATCATAGGAATTACGACCATAAATTATGGGAGCGTTTCCTATAATTATAGGAATGATTCCCATAATTATAGGAATAGTTCCTATAATTATGGGAATGATACCCATAACACTATAGGAATGATTCCTATAATTATAGGAATGGTTCCTATAATTTATAGGAATACTTTCTATAATATTATGGGAATCATTCCTATAATTTATTGGAATAGTTCCTATAATTTATAGGAACCATTCCCATAAATTATAGGAACCATTCCCATAATATTATGGGAATGATTCCCATAATGCAATTGGAATGGTTCCTATACCATTATGGGAATTTTTCTCATAATATAATGGGAATAGTTCCCATACTATTATAGGAACCATTCCTATAATATTATGGGAATGGTTCCCATATTATCATGAAAAAATTAATTTAAAGAAGTGTGGTAATCACTTCTACAATACACAGAAATATTATTAAACATAAAAACAAAAATTCAAACATTGAAAAAAAAAATCGAATTTGGCAAAAAAACATTAAAATTTTTAACAAGAATTTTTTGTCAGCACAAAACATTCAAGAAATTTAAAATTTCGGGAAATTTCTACACTATTGTGCAAAAAAAAAATTTTATGATATTATAGGGATGGTTCCCATAACATTATGGGAATAGTTCCCATAATATTATAGGAATAGTTCCTATACCAATATGGGAACCATTCCTATAGTAGTATAGGTACTATTCCCATACCATTATGGGAACCATTCCCATAATGCATAGGAAAACTTCCCATAATTTTCTTTCCGTGTATTGACAGAATTTTTTTTTCAAACTTTCAAGCATCGGAAAAATTTTAAAGATTTTTTCAACTGATGATCAAATGGGCCGCTCGTGAAATTTCCAATGATAGAACATAAGACGGGTAAAATGGGACATGAAAAAAAAGTGACTGATTTTACCCGCCTTTTTTTGAATTTTTCAAAAATAATATGGGCAGTAATAAAAATGCTCACATATTTTCTAACAAAGAGTCAATTTAACTGTAAATTTTTTTCTTATCTTCAGATATATTCAGGATGGTCACTAGGCCCAGCACTTTGTGAACTGTGGACAGTTAGTGACGTACTCTGTTGCACGGCATCAATTCTTCATCTAGTGGCCATTGCAATTGACAGATATTGGGCCGTGACAGACATAAATTATATCCAGGTAAATAACACTCCCATAATTTTAAAAAATTTTAGTATCTTGCCCATAAATAAATTAAACAATCCCTCAGTTCGTGAGTAAAAAAAAATCACTAATTAATTTATTAGGGAAATATTTTTAAAAAAATAATTTCAGTAGTCCAGCGCTGGCACCCAAAGCAGTGTTGGCTTGAATTATTACCTTGCTCTTGCCAAATTTATAGCACCTATAGCGTGTAAAGGATCTATACATTTTATCTGAAAGAATTGTAATAATTTAAGTCAGCGCTAGTTGTCTTGACTAGACCTTCTCGGAAATTATTATCAGAAAATTCTCTCAGACAAAAATCTACCCGGCCTTTATTTTATTTTTCTTATTTTTTTTTTCCCAATTCGCCCTATACACTTTTTATTGATCATCAAACAAAGTAAGTAAAAGTAATAATAATAACAATAAAGTCCGCCCGTAAAACATAAAAAAACCTGACACTTTTGTCTTCACTAAACGTATCATTTTTGAGGCCACTAAGGGTATGACTAGATCACTAGAAATGTTATTATGTTCTGATGGAGTCATCATACATCAAACATCATATTTATTAGACTGATTCAAAAAAATCGACTAATTTTCTTTTTCTTCATTATATCGAAAATATTGTTGGAAATGACGAAAAAAAAATACTGTAAAAGTTTGAGCTCTTAATATAAATATTGACAACTGCCGCATCGCAATTTTCTATTTCACGTTTAAATAACATGGGAAAATTTATTTTTCAAGCTTTGGAATTTTGTAGCTCACGGTGGGACCAATACTTTCGAATGTTCAAGACATATTCTTATGGGGAATTTGACGCTCTACAAAAAAGGTCTCTTATAATTTTTCGATATTTTCATTTCTTCAAAAGTAATTCGAAGTTAAAGTTAGATTGACGATAAATTTTCACATTTTTTAAATTTTTTGACGCAACCATCTACTTTATCCGAAAATTTTAGAGGACATTTTTTGTAGAGCATTTTATTTCCTACAACTTATCTCAGAGAACATTTTCGATATTTCACTTAAGTCGTATGTTATTTGCAATTAGCTGAAAATTTTCTTAAATAATCTAAATTTTGTTGCTTAAAATTAATTATATTAAATTTTCAGTTAATTGCGAATAACTTACGACTTAAGTGAAATATCGAAAATGTTCTCTGAGATAAGTTGTAGGAAATAAAATGCTCTACAAAAAATGTCCTCTAAAATTTTCGGATAAAGTTGATGGTTGCGTCAAAAAATTTAAAAAATGTGAAAATTTATCGTCAATCTAATTTTAACTTCGAATTACTTTTGAAGAAATAAAAATATCGAAAAATTATAAGAGACCTTTTTTGTAGAGCGTCAAATTTCCCATAAGAATATGTCTTGAACATTCAAAAGTATTGGTCCCACCGTGAGCTACAAAATTCCAAAG
Source organism: Microplitis mediator (assembly GCF_029852145.1). NCBI lineage: Eukaryota > Metazoa > Arthropoda > Insecta > Hymenoptera > Braconidae > Microplitis > Microplitis mediator. Next base: position 565,151 of record NC_079977.1, read on the forward strand.
CTTAAAAAATAAATTTTCCAATGTTATTTAAACGGGAAATAGAAAATTGCGATGCGGCAGTTGTTAATATTAATATTAAGAGCTCAAACTTTCACAGTATTTTTTTTTTCGTCATTTCCAACAATATTTTCGATATAATGAAGAAAAAAAAAATTAGTCGATTTTTTTAAATCAGTCTAATATATACATATGAAAATACAAAGAATGACAATTATAATGGTTTTAGGCACGAAATCCAAAGAGAATTGGGATCTTAATTACCATTGTGTGGATCCTCTCGTTGGGAATTTCCTTGGCCCCACAATTTGGATGGAAGGATCCTGGTTTTATGAGACGTATTGCTGAGGGAAAATGTCTAGTGTCACAGGATCCATCATATCAGGTAGAGCATAACTTTCAAATAAAACTACATACATATTTATGTATATTTTATAGTGCATTATATGTCTTTGTCTATAGAGCAAATATACAATAAGTAAGTTTATGAAAAGTAAAATAAATGGCAGCTTCACTCGCTTTTTTACGACGGTATGAAATAAGAAATTGTATTGTATTGTAAAAATTGTTGGTAGAATTTAACTGTTGGATGAAAGTAAGAAAATACTTAAAAAATCTATTAAATTTTATTAATCATTTTTTTTACTAGAGTAAAAAAAAATAAAAATTATTTATCTGGGGTAAAATTATTTCCTCTAAATTAGTATCTCATCTTACCCCAGTGTTCTAGAATCATCGACGTTAAATATGAAAAAACCCCAATTTATCTCTAGTTAATAAATTTAAAAGAAAAAAAAAGTCTATAAATCTAAAATACACCGTGTCTTATTTTTTACCCTATAATCCCTCCATATTGACTCTCGAGAATCTCATAAAATCATCATCTCCTATTCAATATAAATCATACATACATCCCCACCCACAGACATATATATGTCATTCTACTCTCATATACACATTAATTCACTTGAATTCATTGGGTCTCTCCTCCAATTCCAATCAATAAACTTAAATATAAATTCTCCCAATGAAAAAAAAATCTAATGCCGTAAAATAAATTAGACTATTTGTTATTATCAATTACCAAAGCTACACGGAAAGAATTTTCGTATGAATATTGCCATGTCATTTATTCTGAAAATTACTCTAAATCGATTAATCTTTGGCCATTACGACTTTTTACTTTCGAATTACGAAATTTTACTCTTTCAGTGAGTAAAAATCAATCAGATTAATTTTTACTTACAATTACGAGTAAAAATTACATCTAGCGGCTGTCTAAATAAATTCTCTCTAATTCAATTTTTACTCGTAGGTTATGATAAAAAGTTGATGATTCAATTTATAAAATTTATATTGAATTACAATAAAAATTACAATTAATAGGCTGAAATTTTCATAAAAAATCTAAAAATCATCTAATTGCTTTAGAATATGACTTAAAATAAATATTTTGAAAAATAATAAAAAAAAAAATTACTCTTATTGTGTTGAAAAAGAAAAGATACAAATTTTTTTTTAATTTTAAAATAAATATCAAGTTATAGAGAGATACAGAGATTGTCTTTTTTTCCAAGCCTACGTTTGTGTGCGTAACATGTAAGTTGTCGCGAGCAAAATAAAAGACATTTAATTGAAGCCGATATTAACCGAAGATTAACGGAAACTACTGAAATATTACTCTGCAGTTTAGAGTAAAAATTACTTCCATAGATAAGAAAATTTATTTGAGTTATAGGCAGTTTTTCATCAAAAAGTTAATGGTTTTAAAAGAATGGTATATTGGGGAGTAAAAATTAATCGCATGGTGTAAAAATTAATAGATTAAGATGAGATATTCACAATAATCCATTAAATATAAGACTTTTAAAAAATAACTCAGCAGTAGAGTAAAACATAGTCTAGCAACGTTAATATTTAAACAAAAAATATTAAATTTAAAACAAAAAATACCAATTTTTTGCAACGGCCCAGGATTACTCGAAATTACAGAGTAATTTTTATCAAAAATTTCTTTCTATGTACATAACATATTTTTAATGATAAATTTACAAAACTCTGAAAAAAAATTTATTTAATGTTTTTTTTTTCAACATTTAGATATTTGCGACGTGCGCGACATTTTACGTCCCTCTATTGTTAATTTTAATCCTGTATTGGAGGATATTCCAAGCTGCTCGAAGACGAATACGAAAGCGTCCAGGAGCGGCATACCAGCCGTCTCACGAGAGAAGAGGGATCCTGAGGCTCATAAAGACAGGGTTAATATTTAAAATATTTAAAATAAAATAAATATTTATCAACCTCGATAGCAATTGAATAACATACTTGAAATACTTATTATTCAGGCCAAGAGAGGAGTCAACAGCGTTCACAATAACACGTTCGACTCCGGACCATTCATCAGTTTCACCAGAAAAGACCTCGTCCAACGGGGCAAATGTAAGTCAAACATTAACCAGCACCTCGGTGACAACAACGACGGCGACAATGGCCGTCGTTACGACACCAGGTACACAGCCACCACAAATAACAACGACTAAGAAAAACCGTGAGACAATAGAAGCTAAGCGGGAAAGAAAAGCCGCTAAAACATTGGCGATAATAACGGGCGCTTTTGTTGCATGCTGGTTGCCGTTTTTCGTTGTCACCCTCCTACAAGCATTGTGTTCATCCTGTGCGCCGCCAGATATTCTTGCAAGTCTGTTTCTTTGGCTAGGTTACTTCAACAGCACTCTTAATCCCGTTATTTATACTATTTTCTCACCGGAATTTCGACAGGCTTTCAAGCGAATACTCGGCGGCGCCACGCGTCGTTGACGATTTATTTAATTAGCTTTCTAGACTTATAGACACACATATACCATGTATACAATCTAGTTAAGTAGTGCATTTTTATAAGGAGATGAATAACTTTTTCACATTTTAAATTATTTCATTTTATGAAAATTTCTTGCGGCTAAAGATCTAAGAAAAGGGGAGGAGCGAAATTTAATTTTTTCCGCTGACCCATTTTACTGAAAATTGAGAAAAATTAAAGGCCATTAACCGGTCAATGACACCTGTAGGGGAGGGTGGGGCAGAGCGGCCCCCCTGAAATTTTGATCAAAAGAAATTTTTTTTTTTTTCGACTAATTACTATAAATCCGATATGTTCGCGCATTTTTACCCCTACGCATGACATTTGGGGCAAAATGGACAAGCCCAAAATTTTGAAAAAGTGATTTTTTCATATTTTTATCGTCAAATTAAAAAAAAATTATTATAATTCCACATTTCTAGCCGTACGCATAACACCTGGGGCAAAATGGACCAGCCGAAACTTCCGTAAAAATTATTTTTTCATATTTTTCGGCCGTTTCTCTAAGAGGCAAATTTGGTCACTAAAAATTTATAAAAATAAAATTTTTTTTTTTAGTTGATAAATTTTTGAAATAAAGTAAAACTATAGAATTGTTTTTTTTTTTTATTAAATAACAATTAGTAATTAAGGTAATCGAGAGTGAACGATTTATTAGACCTAAAAAAATTTTTTTCGAGTAATATAAAACCAAAAATAGCTGTCAAGAGAAAGAAATACATTCTTAATGATGAAATCAATTTAAAAAAAAAAAAAAACGAAAAAAAAAATTTTTTTATCATTTCTTGGAGAGGGCCGCTCTGCCCCACCCTCCCCTAATTTTTTTAAACTTTTAAAAATTTAAAAAATACCGCGTATGATAAAGTCTGAGGTTTCTTTGTGAAGGTAAGAAATATTCCACCCTAGGGTAAAAATATGTCACCGTATGGTAATTTAAGGGCTAATATTAGTTGGTCCACGTTACCCAATTTCGAAACAACTCGATTAAAAGTTAAGCCCTGGATATCAGGGGCAATATATTTACCTAAATCCTCCTTAACTTATTCATTAACCCGTCAATCGTATTTTTTTTCTTTTCAATAAAAAATCTAACGGATTTAAATCTGACACAGTATCGAGATAAATTCATTTAAATTAAATGTTAACTTTACTACAACTCGTTGCCAAAGATTTATTCCAGCTCAAGAATCGGCTCTTTTTCTACAAACTTTATTGGATAAACCACGAGACCCGAAAGAACGCTCCAAGGACACGATTTACGGTCTTTCCGGATCGCGAATCACGATACCAGTTAAACGCACTACCCGACAAACCTATATCTTTCGTTATACTTTTTATCTATACATATATATAAATTCCTTTTTTACAATTTTCTCATTTGTCCCCATCTGTTACTTTCATTATAAAATTTCCTGTCCATACATTTTTTTATTTTATTCCGCGAATTGCAGGGACAAAGCGTCCGATATAAATCCTCAGATGAAAAAAAATTTAACCGTTCATTCATTTGCTTATAACTTATAACTATAAATTATTTTGCATCAGATTTTCATCTATCATTTTTTTATGCATTTTACTAAAAATTTATTATTCAAAAAAAATATAATTCAAATATCATTAAAATTTTTTTTTGGTTTTAAAATGGCCACTAATCTTCTTAAATATGCATTTAAAATATATATGTTTTTTTGCAGGCTTTGTTTTAATGCACATTATTTATATAGATTAAGTAAAAACAATTAAAAAAAATATATATATATATAAAGTTGTAAAATCTACATTTAAAGTAAAAAAAAATGTTTCACATACTCGACATTTACACTAAGTATTTTATCAAAGTTAAAAACACTTAGAATTTTAGCAACCCGAGTTAGAGTACATTAATATGATACATTTATATTTTACGCTTTAGATATTTTATGAAAAGATGAAAATTGGTGGTTGTTTAATAGGCTGGAGTTAATTTTTAATTTTAAATGTCTGTATAATAAATTTAAGTAAAAATTTTTAAATTTAAAAAAAAAATTCACTGGCTTAAATTTGCTCTAAAAAAAAAGTTGGTTTTTTTTTTTTTTTTTTTTTTTTTTTTCAAATTTTCCCGGTCTGTGATCTGGAATTTTTTTAAAAAAATTACTAGACCAAAAAATGAAAATATATATGACAAAAAAAATTAAACTCCATTCTATTAAATTTAAAAAAAAATATCTATGAATAAAAAAAAATTTGTATAATAATAATTAAAATGCCTAATGATTTGTTTTGTACTCATTACCATAATAACCGCATTTTTAAATAAATAATTGTTACAATGTTTAGAACTAGAAATTAAAAAAAAAAAAAATGTTAATAAAAAAAATTACTTGACATTAAAAATAAAAATAAAAAAAAAATCTAATGTATTTTTATATTGTAATTAGTAATTAATTTCTAGCTCATTTACTTTTACGTCCGCTTGTTAGATTGAGCCCTTAACAAGCGGCCCGTAAAAGTCATTTATTAAATTTAAATTTAAAATAAATAATTATTTGGTTGTTGAATAAAAGATTTTTTTAAAATCACTATGTAAATTATATGTAATTGTTAATTAAAATGTTAATGACACTAGTATTTAACTGTAAAAATATTTAATTAATTAATTAATAATAAATGAAAACTAAAAAGAAAGTGTAGTAAATAAATTTATAAATTTTAGTTAATTAATTACAAGTAATGTGACACATACTCGGGATATACGGGATGGCAATTTGATTTTAGTTGTTTTATAAATAATAATAATTAATTAATTAATTAATCAATTAATTAATTAATTGGTCATTGTAATTGCTTGTAATTAAATACTAAAGCAAATGCCATTATATAGATATAAATTTATAAAATATATCAGTAATCAGACTAAGTGTATTTATTATCAATAATAATAATAATTGTAATGGACATAAATCTTGTTACTGTTAAGAATTTAAAATAATTTAGAAAAAATTAATTTAAAATTTTAAGTTAATTTTTGTAATGTTTTTGTTATGAAAAGTTACAATTATGTAAAGATAATTAATAAAGTCATTAAAATAAATGAAATACTTTTTTTTATCAAGGGCAAGGGCAAGGACGAGGATGAAAGATGAAAGATGAAAGATGAAGGATAAAGGGGTAGAGGGATGTAAAACAAGTTGTCGTGGTCGTAATGTCGCAGTCTTGATTTTACTTAACTTGACTTGTGATGAGAATCGGGTAAAGTACAAACTTGAGGTTGTCCTAGTCGTTTGCAGATGGGCTCGGCTTATAGACGACTTGAACTTTGGTTTTAGTGGGAGTAAAATGAAAGGCTAGACTCGAGTGGCTGGAGAATAAGTAAAGTGAATTTATTCTGTAGCTATAGCTATAGATATATATGTGTGTACGTGTGTGTTTGTGTCTTAGGTTGAGTGAACGCTCGATTAAGTCTTAAGCTGGGGTCGATCGATAAATATATATCACAATCAGAAAATAGTTTTCCTCATAAGAATTTTCATTTAAATCTATATATATTTTTTTAATTATAAATTGTTCGCAAAGAAATTTTTAAATTGTAATTTTCAAATAATTTAAAATTCGCGGGAAATATTTTTTTTTTTAAATTTATTTTTTATATTTATTTAAAAATTGTATTGCAAATTTTATTTCTGACTTCAAAGGGATGAATTTTAAAATATGGAAAAATTTTTTAAAAATAATTCATGGGTGGAAAAATAAAAAAACTTCTAATGGTAATTCAAATTTTTTTTTAATACAAATGGGAAATTTATATGAAAAAGAAAAACTTCATTTTACTCTGCCTATCTGACATTTATCAAAGTTTGTAAAAAAAGGCTATTTAATTTTGAAATCTATAAAAAGTAAATAAATTGAATATTTGACGTAAAGGCCATTAAAAAATAAGTGGTTTTAAATGAAAATAAAAAAGCTCGTTTATTTAGCCATTAAAATTTTTTTAGTTACTGAAAGCAGAGTTGATATGAATGCTTTCATTAAAACATTTCAATTGTACGATTTCGAGAGCGTATGAAAAAATAGAGAATCCGAGTATAGATTTAACAGTCGTCTGGCCAAATCAAAAAAAAGTTACAGGATAGAGCGTTTGCATAAACTTTTTTGGCATTACATCGAAAACATTCAATCGTTAACAGATTTCAAAATTTAATTTTTGTCATTCTCGATTTTTGACACATGGAGACTAAGTTTTTACGTCAACTTTCTAAAACTTTTGTTGAAAAAGTGCCAATTTTCAGAGCGCAAAAACACTCAGATGCTCAAGTCATTTTTTAAATTTTTATTTCAGACAATTCTATCTGTTTTGCTGGCGCCTGTCACGTCAATGAAATTCTACCCTCTTATGTCTACATCTCATTTAAATAATAATGATCCAACCCATTATACTTAAACAGATGCACAGAAAATTTTTTTACCATACTCTCTAAACATGAATTAGTGATTTTTCACTAATTTAAAGTGAATATTCACTAATTGTCAATGCTACAATTGTACCACGCAGAATTAGTGAATATTCACTAAATGAATGTGTAAATATTGGAATTCACTGATTTGATAAGTGAATATGAGAATCCACTAAATTGAAAAGTGAATATGGGAATCCACTGATTTCATCGGTGAAAAAAAATATTATATTGCGAAAAAAAATATAAGACCCTTGTAATTAGATCCGAAATGTGATTAATGTATTAGAATCATTACTTAGAGGAAGTATACATGATTTTGATTGATGAAAAAATCCCGGTGACTGCTGGGCTCGAACCTGCGTCCTTCCGATTCAAAGTCTTTGATGCTATCCACTGCGCTGACCAACGCATGTGATCTCGTGAGTGTAAATAGTATATTCGTTATGATACCAAACAATAACTGATGAAGAAATAAAAAATCCGTGATGTTACGATTGACGTACTCTTCATATAAATATATTATTGTTCTGTACTTCTATTTTTTTTTATTTTGAAAGTTTTTTATTAAAATTTTTAAAAATAGCAGCATAATTATTAATTATATTTATATCTAGTAAAATATTTAATTATTCGCTAGTTAAAGTTACTAGTGAAATTGTGAAATTCATAAATTAAGAAGTGAATAACAGTTTGACTTGTAGAAATTATGAAAATATCGGTAGTTCAGTAGTGAAAATCACTAATTTGCTAGTGAAAATTATAGTACTAAATTTATTAGCAAGAATTCGCTAATTTGTTATTTAAATACACTGATTATGAAGTGAATACTGCTTCACTGACGTAATTAATGAAATTTTCACTAATTCATGTTCAGAGAGTAAAAAAAAATTCCAAACATGGGATCTTTTTTTCTGAAAACAAGTCCGTCAAGTAAAATAATAATATATATAAATATATATGAGTAGATTGAATCGTAGCTTTTTCAGTGCCCTAATGTATAAATACAAGTGAAGTATAAAGCTTGCGGCAACGTCGACAGGTATAACCAACAGCTGTTCAGAAAGACTATTCCTCATCTGGTTGCAACAGGCTAAGTATCTCTTTGAAGAGACATGGCTCGTTTATCGTTCCCATTACCTTCCTCTCCTTTCACATTTATATACCTCTTATTATTTTTATTTTTCTTCCTTGTTCCTTCTTCTCATCACCCCCACCCCCACCCCGCCGATCCTCAACTCCCCTTTTTTTACATTTTCCTGTCATTTAATTTTCTTTTCTTTCCTGGTACTTAAGCCGACCCAACTAAACACGTACACAAATTTGTCGTATGAATATCTTTAGCATTTAAATTACCTTTTGTTTAATTTTTACCTTTTTCTCTAAACAAAATTACTCCGTTATTTATTTTCTGTAATAAACGACAAACTCTTTTTATTTTTAATTTCGTTAATGCCATTATATGGAAGTAGAAAAATAAATTGTTGATCAGACAGGGTAATTTTATAAATATATTTAATTATTATTATTTTTTATTGCAACATTCTGACCTAAATAAAATCAGGGCGTGACTGGCACCTTTTTATCGATCTTAAAACAAAAGACTACTCAATCTCAAGATGAATCCGATGACTTGTATATATATATATAGTATAAATTTATATACCTTTCAAAGTTTTTCTTTCATGCACTACGTCGAATAAATTGCATTTTCTCTTCATATTCCTACCATCTAAATTTTTTTATTTTTATATTATTATTTTTTTTTTTATTTTTATATTAATGTTCCTGGTCACGAGCAATAACCAAGCGATTTTCTATAAAATCCCCACGGTAATAATGTTTTAATATCACTAAGAATATTTGATAATTTTTTTTACCTTTTTTATATTATTATTATTTTAATATCTTGGGTAAATAAGAGCTTAAATGAGTCTTTATAATATTTCTTCTTTTAAAAAACTTATGCATTAATAAAAAAAATTTTTTTTTTAATTTTTACTGAATAATTTCAAAACTACCGTAGGGAAAACGGGTTTACTATACTGAGGTTTACACTAGTGTAAGTTTACACTATACTGTGTAAATTTACACTACTATTGTAATTTCATACTTCAAGTGTAATTTGATGACGAGAATATTCTCTATAGAAAGTAGGGCAAAATGGCCCGTCCATACAAAAATTAATTCCTTTGTTTTTTTAATTCAAGCTCCCAAATCAGTCATCAGCAAGGCCAGGATTTTTTTCTTAATTGAAAAATATGACAGTTAATTATTAATGATGTCAAATTTTGGATTTTACGGCAAAAATATTGGTCGTATAGAAAAAATTTTCAAGTAAAAGTTGTTCAAAATTCAATTTTCTAAAAAAATTGTCTCTTATAATTTTTTCTTAGGATTAATAAAGAAGCCGTAATTTCAAAATAAAGATTTTCATAATTAACAAAAATTTGAATCATTCATTATGAATCTCAATTTTGGAATTACGGTGAAAACATTGGTCGTATAAAAAACTTTTTTAGATAAAAGTTGTAGGAAATTTTATTTTCTAGAGAAAATGTCTCTTATAATTTTTTTATACGACCAATATTTTCACCGTTATTTCAAAATAAAGATTTTCATAATTAACAAAAATTTGAATCATTCATTATGAATCTTAATTTTGGAATTACGGTGAAAATATTGGTCATATAAGAAAATCATCAGAGACATTTTTATAGAAAATTAAATTTTCTGCAACTTTTGTTCAAAAATTTTTTTTATAAGACCAATATTTTCGCCGGAATATCAAACATTTGAACCATTCATTTCAAAATTAAGGCAAAAATCTTGTCCCTAGTCATCAGCTACAAAAATTCAAAATTATCTAGATTTGAAAACTTTTTCAAAAATTTGGCTCACATTCCCCATAGTGTCTATGTTACCCCAACGGCTGAAAAAAAAATTTAAGCGACCTCTTTCCTTGAAATTAAAATTTAAAAAATTTTATAGAGTCCATTTTACCCGAGCGAATTTTTTACTCCAAGTATACTAAATTTTTTTTTCTTTAGTTCAAAAAATTAATATATAATATAATTAAAATATGACGGCGCTGCATTCAACCGTAAATACATCCGCTTTACTGTCTATACTGTTTTATATATAATATATATGTACTCGCGTGGTTTAACAAAACACAAAGGAGAAATACGAATGAATGCTTATATGCTTAGAGTTACTTAATGAATCAGATCCATTCTTCCACTTGAATAACAAAAGAAAATACTAACGGCATTATCATTATTATTATTATAACTATAATACCAGTGACAATAATTCTAATTAAATTTAACCCTATTCAAATTTATCTTTTAAAACCCGTGAAAATGACTTAATTTATTCTCAACAATCGTCTCATAAACAATCACCATTTATACCCTGCACTTTATTCCATAGATGTTATTATCACTCGCAGAACTCTGGCGGGTAAGTAAAGCGTTCGCGTATAAAAATAACGCTTTTGTTTTATTTCATTTAACACCAAAGTCTAATAATTATTTTTAAATTACTGCACTGTAACAATTTCTACAAAATTTAAAACACAATCGCAAAAATAATTGACATCTTTGTTCGCAAACTGATATTTTGTTGTTTGTAATGAAAAATTCAAAAAATAAAATTGAATCGAGGTTTGACATTTTAATTTCGAAAAAGCTTACACGATTGATAACCTCATATATATTTTCATGACCACGTAGACATCAGGGTAAAATATATATATATTCAGACAGGATCGCGTCGTCAATATATATTCTTGTCGGGTTTCAAAAAAGGTCTTACTATACCCCAGTTAAAGTAACGAACGATCGAAATTAGAGACTTTCTGTTTTCTTAATTAATTCCATTTAATGACAACGAAACACCAATAATTTAACTTCATTATATTTTCATTAATTATATAATCTCATTACATAAGTAATTAAAAATATATGAGCGCTGTACATTGTGTTGATTTGAATTAATGATAAATCATCAGGCTTAAAATGAAAAAAAATTTAATCTCGATTTCCTCAACAAATCAACTGCGACCTATAGAAGGAATTTTATATATACCAATATATTTATATATCTATATATACCAAGTTAGGTACTTGATATTCATGTCCCACATACGAGTAGTTTATCCCAACGTAATTGAATATTCGAGACTGATTAATGGTAAAACATTTTCCTAACTATTAATGACCATATATATATATATATATATATATATATATATATATATATATATATACCTACACTATGATCCGTCATAAATATATATACGTATATATATGAATGTATATCGTATAAAAGTTTTACGAAACTCAACACATTCCCACTGTGGTTATTGATATATTAATATATAAACATATTTAACCACTCATTTAAAAGTTATATACAAGTTATAACTTTATTAGTTTATATGAGATTTAATGTAAAGAAAAATAATATAAAATTTTATAAAAAAAAAATAAATATATGCGGCAAAAAATTGATGTTTAATTTTTTAAATCGAAATTAGGAGCTCAAGAAAAATAAATTTTTGACTTTTAATTAAATAATTAAATAAAAATTCATCAGTTGCACATGTGATTGGCGTTAACTCGGCGAATTGGTGAAAATTGTAGAGTCTTGAAGGGTATAAATATTAAGTGATGATGAAATGCCAGAGTGAATCCTCAAACAAGTACAAAGCATTTTAATTGGACAACTAACAAGTTACTTTGGCATTTAATTTTTGAGTGGCAAGTTTAAATTAAAGATAACAAGGGTATTGATTGGCGGGCGGTCGTATGATTGCCCTTTTGTAACGTAGAGTAGAAAACCTAAGATTATAGGCTACGAAGTTGTCGTTCGAGAACCTTGTGGTAGCATTTTCGATCCTGATGACTCAGCCCATTGTCCCGGTAAATTTCCACCATCAAAAAGCCCGCATTTATTTAAACCCTACAAGTCCGAAAATGTTTTTAATACCAAATGTATGAACTTGTTATTAACTTTTGAAAATAGGGGAGGCTGGGGCAGAGCGGCCCCCCTAAGCCAATTATTACTTTTTGTGTCTTTCAACCATAAGATCACTTTAGTTTTGTTCTATTTCGAACAAATTTATGGACATTTTGTCAAAATTCTGAAAAATAAAAATTTTTTTTGTGGGGCAGAGCGACCCCCCTCCAAAAAATGATAAAAAATTTTTTTTTTCGTTTTTTTTTTTTAAATTGTTTTCATCATTAAGAATGTATTTCTTTCTCTTGACAACTATTTTTGGTTTTATATTACTCGAAAAAAATTTTTTAAGGTGTAATAAATCGTTCACTCTCGATTACCTTAATTACTAATTGTTATTTAATAAAAAAAAAAAAAAAACAATTCTATAGTTTTACTTTATTTCAAAAATTTATCAACTAAAAAAAAAATTTTATTTTTATAAATTTTTAGTGACCAAATTTGCCTCTTACATCGAGAAACGGCCGAAAAATATGAAAAAATAATTTTTTCGGAAGTTTCGGCTGGTCCATTTTGCCCCAGGTGTTATGCGTAGGGCTAGAAATGTGGAATTTTAATCATTTTTTTTTAATTTGACGATAAAAATATGAAAAAATCACTTTTTCAAAATTTTGGGCTTGTTCATTTTGCCCCAAATGTCATGCGTAGGGGTAAAAATGCGCGAACATATTTTTTTTTTATCAAAATTTCAGGGGGGCCGCTCTGCCCCACCCTCCCCTATATCGAGATAGTCGTGTACGATTTTGAGTTTTTGAAAAAAAATAAAAAATCCTTGACAAAAATCAGATAATTTTAATATTTTCTTTGCGTGGTTGTAAATTTTTTTTCATTAATAAAAAAAAAAAAAAATTCTCATTTTAACTGTCCCCTTATTACTCATCTCCATAACTAATAATATATATTTCAATATAACATTTATTTATAAATTGCACTTGGATTTATTAAAAAGCATAAAACTAAAAAGTTTATATTAAAAATATCATTTCATTTTTAATTTTCCTAACTTCCGTGAGTAGCCACAATAAAACAGGGGTGAGCTTTTAACAGTATGAGATATAGCAAAAATAAATATTCATAAATATATTTTTAATATTCCATCGGAAGTTAAAAAAATTTTTCTAATTTTTTTTTTATTAATCCAATTAAATTAAATTAATGAAATAAATGAGACGTAATGAAATTAATAATTTTTTTCCGAGTAGAATTGAATTTTTATTATCAGCTCTCTAAATAAAAGTTTTATCTCAGTCGATAAAATTTAAAAGTTATCGACTTATGTCTCGCAAAAACCAATTTCCCGCAATGTCTTATCCATTGAGCTGAAATGCCGCTGTAAAAGAATTCTACTAAATAAAATTCCCGCAGTCGCACCAACCGTGATAATACTTAATCAATAATACAGAAAAAATATATATATATATATATATATATACATATAATTTTTTATTCCCTCCAAATTTGAAATAAACAAAATTTTGATTTTATTTTTACAATAAATATAAAAATAAATCAATTTTCTTAAAAAAAATTTTATAGATTTTCTCTACATATTTTTGGAAAGTGACAAATTTTCAAAAATTGCCATAGAATTTATCTGACTGAGTTTTCTATAAATTTTCTCTAGATTTCTTTGGATCCTGGCATTGCCGCTAAATAAAAAACTTTTTTTAAAATCAAAAACAAATCCATCAAAGTTTTGACTCTCGGAAGAAGTAATGAAAATAAATAAACTATTAATTAAAAAGATTGAAATAATTATCTAAGAAATTTTGTACATAGTTCAGCAAGATATCAAGTATATTAAGGTAATAAAAGTCACGATAAGATAAATAATAAAGCTTTGAGTATTTGAATTCGGACAGAAACATGAGAGTGATGAGAGAAGTAGTTTAACAGTTTGAATGCACCGACAAGAAACTTGACTCCACATGTTTATAAATATATATACGTCGTTATAAACAAGCGTAAAAGCGGGGTTTAGCAAAGGAACTCATCGGGAAAACTCGTTAGTCATGCTAAAAGCTCAGTTAACGTTTAATTAATGAGGCCAACCCGTAAGGTGATACGTGATCTACAATCTGATGTCATTATTTAACAGATTCCGATATATATCTACCGAATGCAACGTCAGCTCTCAACAGTTGTTAGCGTTAAAGAGAAACCTGAACACAAAAAAATAAGACAGCGAAAAATAAAATTTTTTAAAACAAAAATTCAAAATTCGTCATATTTTTTTTAGAAGAGAAAACTGAAAGATTTACTGATTAAACAACTGAATTCGAGCGAATTAAAAATTTTAATTCTGTTATATTCTGTCGAATTCTGCAAAACAGAATTCAATTGAATTAGAAATTTGAATTTGAATTAAACAGAATAAAACTGATTTTAAAATTTCAAATTCGTTTTAATTCACACTGTAAAAAAGGATTCGTCAAAATCAACACTCACCGTGTGTGAAACGAACGTTTTACACTTATTTATATGTTAGTTTAACATGTTGTGAGTGTTAAAAAACGTTACACACGTATACTTTAAAAATAAAAATTTTCCAATAATTCTTTCGTGATGGTCGACGTTATTTTTAACATATTTTGTGTGTTGATTTGATAAGTAACATATGAAAAGTGTTACTTCCCTAACGGACCCAAATTACGGTAAATTACGGTAATCCACCGTAAAATACCGATTTACCGTAATTTACGGTGGTTTTACCGTAATTTACGGTGGATTTTCCGTAATTTACGGTGGATTTACCGTAAAATACGGAAATACGGTAATCCACCGTAAATTACGGTAATTCGGTAATCCACCCGAATTTTTTTACGGTAGATTTATCGTATCCGACGGTAAATTTACAGTATACCCGCCTTAATTTACGGTAATCCACCGTAAAGTACCGATTTACCGTAAATTACGGTGGATTTACCGCAATTTACGGTGGATTTACCGTAATTTACGGTAAACCTACTCGAATTTTACGGTATTCTACGGTAGATTTACGGTAAAAATACCGTGAATTTACGGTAACTCAGGTCTGCTAGGGAATTTCGAATAAAATGATATTTTTGTGTGTTAAAAAATCAATCGATTGCGACAGTTCAAACATAATAAATACTGTCTGTTAAATTGACACACAAAAGTGTTAAAAATTCAACATTCAGAATTTTAACACACGTTTTTTTTACACTTTGACGATTCGTTTTTTGCTGTGCAGTTTAATTCGGTCTCAGAACCAGAAATTGGAGAATTATTTTCGAATTAATCAGAATTAAACCGAATAGAATTACTTAAATTCGTTTTAATTTGGACAAATTCTGGTTTTCCTGCCGAATTAGACAAAATTCATTTTTAAGTTAGGTACCGAATTAACAGAATTTATCTGAATTAAATAGAATTAAAAATTTAATTCTTTTTAATTCGATCGAATTCAGTTGTTTAATCAGGGTATAAAATTTTTTTCTCAGCATCTCATTTTGAACGACCCTTAGATTTATTTACATATGCGATACTAATAAATATAACGTAACTCAAAATAACGGGAGATTATTGTTACGAGGGTATTTAGGATCTTATTGAACGATATGATGTACAACTTTAATGAGTACAGTACAAACTTAGATGATATAATCACTAGATCACTTTCAAACCGCATAGGGGCCTGGAGCTGAGTATATCCGATAGCAACAAGATTACATTACCCAAAATATATGTTACATCATGATGCTTCCATTGTTGTTAATATCGTGGGTTATATATAAATATGAAGTTGCTTTCGTTAATAAATCCTATTACCAATGGTTTCATTTAAATATTTAATTAAGATGGCTATCAATGATCGCATTATGATAGGAAACAATTATATTACTGATGTGTTGATTAAATTCAAAATAAATTGATTCGGTATTTATGACTTTGCCGGCTACAATTGCTTGTTTGATCAAAATTTTCATGAGTGATAAATTTTAAAAATGATCCAACTGATTGGTAGTTTACGCCGCGTACTGATAAATTTGAATACCAATAATCGCGCTCGTTAATAAATTGAATACTAACTATCGGTACTATTTAAAATTCCATCGGGAACATAAAATGAATATTTAATGTCAACATCTACAGAATTTATAACGGATCACTATTTATCGCCATTTCTCTATTTATTGTCACAACATTAAATCCAATGGCCCTAATTAAAAACTCTGATTGAGTTCTATTGGCAACAAAGACCGTCACTATTGATTTATATTTAATTTAAAATTTATCAGACTTGTATTGTTTTCGAAGAGACTCAATAAAACTTTTAAATCAGGGTGTAAATTAAATTAATTATTTAATTTTTCTTTGGTTTTTTATATATAAAATATATGATAGAAATTTTGGTATTAAATGAGTCTGATAAAAGTCGAAATAAATAGGTAGTGAAAAATTGCCGTGAGTTGGATTCGAACCCTCGACCTTCGGTCCCTAGACAGCTGTTGTGACCACTGAGCTATTGGTGATATTTATCCGGGAACTTGAATAACTCGAGCAAGATAAAATTTTATTGAGATTGTTAAGCAAGTTTCTGACTATGAAAGCAACTCATATTTTATAAATAAACTTTTTTACGTTTTAATATTAAATAATTTATTTTGTCTACGAGTAATTTCATATTTTATAAAATTTTCTTTGTTTATTGTCCTAACTCACCTCAACACATTTTTCGCGTCAATAGAATTCAATGGCTCTTTCAACTCATATTGCTTGGCTATACACATACGTGTAACATATTCTTTTATATATGGTGCATTCAAGAGCCAAGAGAAGAAAATTCACTTTTAAGAATTACGTGAGGTGGTTTACTAAACTCAATATGGAACCAATGTCTTGGGGGCATTTTGTGGCCAAGGGACCGTACTATCGAGTTTACGTAAGTCATCCAATCCTTACCTTACTTCACTATATCTAATAAATACATCTATATATATATATATATATATATATATATATATATATATATATATATCTTTATATGTATATAAGTTATTAGTTTAATATTTAGCCAATAAAAGAACGGAAGTAAAATCAAACAGCTGACTGGTCATATTATTTGAATCTATTTTTCAAAACAACTTAATATGCCGCCATTTTTTCTAAATTAAACAATGATGCTCATATAATTTTTAATATAACTTTGACAATATTTATTGTGAATTTCATAAGCGTTTACTGTGAAAAGATATTAAAAGAATACACTGGATATTGAAAATAAATATAAACATGGAGTAAAATGGAGTAGATACCGGACATTTTTATTTTTCTTTTGTGCAATAGACAAAAAAAATTTTAAATCAGTTTTTATCTATTTTTGACAAGCAGTAAAAATGGCGACGAAAAAAAGGCGGGTAATTTAAAAAATTTGAATTGCGAAAATGGAGAATCTGATATTTTTATAAATTGATGATGATGTTTATTATCATTTTAATAAAAAAATGAATAATTGATCGAAATCTTCTACTAATTAACATGATAAATATTTCTCTTATGAATACGAGTCGTTAACTCTCATTCGTGTTTACTAAATACGATAATTTAATTACTCAGTACTATTAAGTTGCAAAGTTATTTTACTCTTAAATGCATCACTGTCCCAACTAAAACTTTAATCCAGTACATTATTTGATGCTAATTAATTATCATAATAACCAACATATGTTCTAGGCTTGATAAACTTTTGTAACTTGACGTCAACATGCGACTTAAAATCATATGGACAGAAATTTAAACTGTAAAAAGTATAAAAAAAATAAAAAGCGCAATTGAATCACTCGAGTAAATAGTCGAGTAATGGAGAAATTATAAATGATGAATCATTGATAATTATTAGATACACCCGTCATATTTTTTAAAATAAAATGAATGGATGATGTATTTTTTTATCTTTTGTGTAAAAATATAAAGATTTGATTTTTCCTTTTTAACGGATTATATAAACGAATTAGAGCGGAAATGCATCTTACGTCGTTGAGTTTGAGTGTACTTGACATCTCATGTTGAAGAACCTCTCTCGTTTCATCTAAAGATACGAGAAAAATTTAACCCTTTCACAAACTTTGTTCCATTTATAGTTACAGGCGCTCGTCTATTTAAATTATTTATAATAATATACATTCGAGAATTAATTAATTAATTAATTACTTGATAAATAAGTTAAGAAAATTTTGCATACATGTGACATAAGTGACACATCTATTGCTATTTTTAGTTCTTTAAAATACTCTGAGTAAATTCTTGAGGAAAAATTGCGCTAATTAAATTTTAAATGTTTCAAAGTTTTCGAAACTTTTAATATCGTAGGAAATGAACTGATCTATTGAATGTCCAAAGACCGGAGTCCGAACATATAGAATTCAAAAAATCGCGAGTGGATTTCTAAAGATAAAAAAAAACCTCCCAGGACCTCAACTTCAAGATTGATCCTGAAAAATTGACATCTTTTTTTTTTTTTATCGGAGGAAATGGACCAATATATGAAATTACGTTGAATTTCCGGGTTCCGAGCCATAGAATACCAGAAATTTGATCGTATATTTGAAATTTTTACTCTCTTAATATGAATTAGTGATTTTTCACTAATTTTAAGTGAATATTCACTAATTGTCAATGCTACAATCGTACCACGCAGAATTAGTGAATATTCACTAAATGAATATGTGAATATTGGAATTCACTGATTTGATAAGTGAATATGAGAATCCACTAAATTGAAAAGTGAATATGGGAATCCACTGATTTCATCGGTGAAAAAAAATATTATATTGCGAAAAAAAATATAAGACACTTGTAATTAGATCCGAAATGTGATTAATGTATTAGAATCATTACTTAGAGGAAGTATACATGATTTTGATTGATGAAAAAATCCCGGTGACTGCTGGGCTCGAACCTGCATCCTTCCGATTCAAAGTCTTTGATGCGATCCACTGCGCTGACCTACGCATGTTATCTCGTGAGTATAAATAGGATATTCGTTATGATACCAAACAATAACTGATGAAGAAATAAAAAATCCGTGATGTTATGATCGACGTACTCTTCATATAAATATATTATTGTTCTGTACATCTATTTTTTTTTATTTTGAAAGTTTTTTATCAAAATTTTTAAAAATAGTACCATAATTATTAATTACATTTATATCTAGTAAAATATCTAATTATTTGCTAGTTAAAGTTACTAGTAAAATTGTGAAATTTATAAATTAAGAAGTGAATAACAGTTTGACTTGTAGAAATTATGAAAATATCGCTAGTTCAGTAGTGAAAATCACTAATTTGCTAGTGAAAATTATAGTACTAAATTTATTAGTGAGAATTCACTAATTTGTTATTTAAATACACTGATTATGAAGTGAATACTGCTTCACTAACGTAATTAATGAAATTTTCACTAATTCATGTTAAGAGAGTACCCACATCTCCAAAGTTTGTCTGAAAAAAAAAATTTTTTTAACTGTCGAGTAAAACGTTTAAGTTTCAGAAATAAAAAAGTAAAAATTTACTTTAAACCGTTTAATTGATAATTCAAACTTTATTTATATCATGCGATAATTTATTTTATAACTTTTTTTATAGACATTATGTTATTATATATCGCGATAAAAAAGTTGCATGCACCGATAAAAAGTCTGCAAAGATTATAATTATATTTTTATTTTTAAATTGTTTGTTTATTTATTATTTTAATTCTTCTCTCTCATTTCTAGATTTTTTTTTTTGACTCATAACTAAGTGTTGAGTTTAATTTGTCAAGTTAAATGTGTATTTGAATTAGCAGAGATTTTCGTCTTAATATTTAAGCCGTGAGAAAAATAAAGCAACGACCGGGATAAGTAATTTTATTATCATTCCACGTCAACAAATCCCCCGTAGGTTAAAGGCACCCAATTTTATACCGGCAAAAACATGGTTCGTTGCGTGACTTGATCTAATTAGATAATACATACCTCTCTACAATGCACTCTCCGAAGAGCTGAATAAAAATAACCCAATACCAAATTTTTTTATTTTTAATTATAAATTTAATTTTAAAATACATTATATATTTATAAATCTCTCTAAAACTAAATTAGTGAAAAACCACTAATTACTTGTGAATATTCACTAATCTAAATTGTCCAAAGTATGCGACTATGAATTAGTGACTATTCACTTTTTGAATTAGTAAAAAAAACAACATACAGAATTAGTGAAAATTTCACTGATTGAATTAGTCAAAAATGTACTAATTCACTTGTTGACGAGGATTTATTTGGAAAAATATTGTATCGTTGCTAATAATATTGTATCAAAATATTATTATTATTATGATTATTATTTGTGATTGATTATAAAATTTTTTTAGCAACTTGATCGACTAAATTAACAATTAAAATTACTTTCATACGGTAAATATTTATATCATAATTATAACTCATAACCTGAATCTATTGTCAATGATGGTTTTGATTCAGGTTCGGTAAAAAAAGTTGGAGTAAAAATATAAAGCTATTAAAAAATAACAAGATGTATTATTTAGCAACTAAATTAGGTTTTATTTAATTAACTTACTTGAATTAATACTGTTCAGTTGTATTTAAAAATTATCGTAATTAATTTTGCCCTGAATTTGATAATTCAACGATAGAATAAAAAGTCCTTAAGCGAGGCGCCACTAGTAATCATTGTAGAATCCGGGGAATCACTAATGAATTAGTGAATCTAATTCAAAATCACTAATTTTGTAGTGAATTTTAAGATCACTATTTCAATTAGTGAAATTTTCACTTATTTAGTTTTAGAGAGTATAATTATAAATAATGGAGATAGAAAATTGCAATCTAACAAATTTAATGGCCACTAAATTGCGCTTTTTTTTAGGTCGCTGTTGCAATTATTTTAAAAAATGAGCAATAAACATCTGCATTTAATTGAATTAAATTTTTTTTTAATAAAAAGTAATTATCTGCAGTAAATTAGAAAAAATACAATTGAGGAAATAATTTTATTCAATTTTTGAAAATTTTCAACATTAATAAAATTTGTTAATTTTTTTTGGGAGAAAATTAAATAATTAAAACCGAGTAATGAGGAAAAGATAATATGAGCTTACCCAAACCACGGGGTGAAGATAAGGATTATTTATTTGCTTGCGCAGAAAAGCGTAATTGTAAGTTAAAATTAAAAATATAAAAAAGCAGACATAAATAATAAATAAATAAGAAAGATAAATTTGGGGATACTAAAGTAAGCAAATTAATAATCTTAAGGTATTTACTGAAGCAATATAGCTGAGTGTCTGATCTCGTGGGTCTTGTGGCTAAACGCACAGGGATGCCATCCGACCGCAAATTAATTAGGTCGAGTGGAAGCAAGCTGCTAATTCGTGTGTCTTAGTGCGGTGACACATAAAAAAACATCGGTTTTTTTTAATCGGTATTCCTCGAATTATAAATTTTTGTTCAAGTCAATAGGCTGTTTGGTTTTTTATTAATATTTGGTTTTCTAATAGTCGAAATAAATGTTTTACTGAAGGTCAGGGGTATATTCTTGCAAATAAGTTTTACAGTTTATGAGTGCTTATTCTACTCGAATTGCATCACTGGCGAAAGGTTAATTTATTTAATCACAATTTTATTTCTTGCCGATGGATAATGCCGTTCATGCAAGCTTTATGGAGTGAGCATAAAATTATTTGTGGGAATTCTATTTACTATGATAAAACATCTGTAAGATAAAATAGATTTGTAATGTGTAGAGTAATATGGGAAAAAAAGCAGTCCACTTTCCATCGAAACACATAGACAGAGCAACCTCGACCGCATATATGGGTCATAAGTCAAATTTTTTTTTTCACCGGTATTTTCTATTATTTTCAATTAAAAGAGCCTCAGAAATCATGTCGAATAGCAACCAGAAGGAAATATGAGAAAAAAAAATATCAGATGGACCCAAAGAGTCCGACCCCTCTACATACCCCTCGAGATGGTTCTGTCGAGAGTCTAGGACTAATAATTTTTTTTCTCCGGTATTTTCTGTTATTTTCCATTGAAAGAGTCTCAGAAATTTCGCCGGATGATAATCAGAAGGCAAAACGGAAAAATAAAGATCAAATGTACAAACAGAGCAGATGCTAGACACGTGCTCTTTATAGAAACCCATGGGCTGCATTATCCCTGAACTGACATATCGTCAGGACTTAAAAAAAAAATTTTTCTCTGGACTTTTGTTGGGTTTTTCCTACTATAGTTTACCATAAGAAACAAACAACGTCAATATTGTTCTAATATCTATCCTACAGAAGCGAAGCTATGGACCATTTGCGAGACGATTTCTTCCTGAAAATTGCCTCCATCTTATCCCGAGTACTTGCTGCGGCTAAATGACATTCAAATAATGATTCTTGCCCCGAATATACCTTCTAAAAAAAAAAGAAGAAAATTACCAGTTCCGTTGGCCTATTAATTGTTTTCTTCGTAGAACATTTAATTATAAATAGTCGACAATTATAAAAATAATTGCTCACAATTAACGCTACGGAGGAAAAAAAATTATCAAAGGCCTTTAAATGTATACAAGTAAAGTAAGTAAATGATAAAGTAGATAAAACTCAAAGAAACGGAAGGAAAAAAATAAAAATAGTACTGAGGTTGAAATTACTCGCGCGACATTAAAAGTAAAAATAATACAAAAGGTTTACTATCGGGATTGTGAGTAGAACTAAGTACTGTTAAAGCTGAAGCTAAACCTGGAACCTAAAACCCAGAACTCAAACTTATCTATCTATACATACATATGTGTATATATACACATATATATATGAAGCAGGCAGTATGAACTAGAAGCTATTATTTCTGTTCGCGTGTAACGATTCTAGGCTGCGGGCAAGTGCTTGTCAAAAGAGATAAACAGCCTCGTATATTTTTCACATGCCCAACTTAACTGTTTGTGGAAAAGAGAGAAAGCACGAATATAAACATTACAGTGAAGTTTATTGGCCGAAGAGAGCTAGTAGATAGAAAAGCTGTAAAGTCACCAACAAAGAGGCTAACGATCGACCCAACCCTATTGTTAATGCTCGTAATTTACAATCTTTCGTCTCCCCTTCCGTAAAAATAACTCCCGATTTTGTTTAAAAACCGGTAAATAAATGACACGACCAATATTTAAATAAATTGATGGATAATTTCAAATGAAACCGGCGGAATGAGCGATTGGGACGCAGGTTTCGTTATCACTTGGCAATTGTTAGAGATATCGAATGAATGCAAATGTGTAATCGATACTGTTTAAGAAGTTAAAATGGTGAACTCGGAGGTATTTAACGGCGTGTTGTTTGTCAGATTGTGGAGGTGTAGGGCTAGAATTGGAATTGGGATTGGGATTTAGACGGAGTTTAAAGTTTCGAAATGGTCAAGAATGTGGTTCAAGTGGGCAGACAGAGTAAGGGCAGTTGGTATCTCGTTACTTGGACTAGAGTTATCTGGTAGGTGGTTGGTTGGTTGGTGGGTTGGTTGGTTTGAAATTACATTATTCGAGAGAGAAAATAGACTCGATTTACTACAGTCAATTGATAGCCTTCGACAGATATTGTGTCTTTGATTACGGAGGATGAATTTGCATTCGAGCTGATATCACCAGTGGAATGTTTCAATACCCGGACACTACTGCTGAGGATGCTTCGGGCCAAGAAATTTTTTTATTAAAACTTTTATCGGGTATTCTATTATTTATATCTTTTTTAGGGGATTAGATTATTGGAGAATATGTGGATCGGAAATGATTGAGGTCAGGCTAAGTGGGTCACTCTCGAAAAAGTTTCATTTTTTTTTCTTCGAGTAAAGCAATACATACTGATCATTGTAAATTTTTCGAATTTATCTAAGAAGTATAGTCTACAAACTGGTTAATAATGAAATTGAGTGAATTAAATTATTCGTGGATAAATAAATACATTAGACGGCACGAAAAAACAGTAAATTTTATTATTTGGCTCACGTCCGAGGCTGGTCAGTTGCCAAAAATAACTCTATTAATCACTTGTTCAATACTTTTTTGTTAACTTTGTTAACGCTGGTTAATTTGAAGCCAATTTACCTCAAGGAAATAATCAAATGTACTTTAAAGTTTCGAATTTTCGAAAGATCTGCGCTCATAACAAATTCTAAGTTATATTTTTTTTTTCCGAGTGATAGATTTTTTATGAAAATTACGAATTTAACTAATTTTGAATTTTTAACTTCCCGCTAAGAAAATTGTAAATTTTCAAAAATTCGGGAAGTTATTGGTTTCGGTCCGATATACGAAAATCGAATTTCCATCAGATGTCGACGTTTTGAGGTCCTCGGAAGCTATTCTGACTAATTTCAAGATTATGTCCGAGTGTACGTACGTATGTAAATACCTGTATCTTTTGAACGGATGAACCGATTTTGAACTTTAAGGTGTCATTCGACGCGGATTGTCAATATCTTGAAGCTGTGAAAAATTGAGCTTGATCGGTAGGGCTCGTTCAGAGATATTCCAAAAATAAAATTTTTTCAAAAATGTTTTTTTTTGATAACTTTTAATGTGCTCGATGGATTGATTCCAAAATCGACTGAGCTCTGAAGCTTTATAAGCCGCGTCGAATGCCACCTCAACCATCAAAATCAGTTCATTCGTTCAAGAGAAACCGTTGTCAAAAGAATTAAAAAAAAAAAAAATTTTTTGTTTTTTTTGAAATATCTCAAAAACGACTCGATAAATCGAATTCAAAATTTGATCAGCTTTAGAACTTGATAAAACGCATCGATTGCCACCTTAACCGTCTCAATCGATCAATTCGTTTGAGAGATATCGTTGGAGAAAAAATGGTGAAAAACGTTTTTTTTTCGAAAACAACAGCATACAAAAGTATTTTCGAGCTCGACGAGCTCGAAAATGTATTCACAATAATGTTTTCGAGGTTCTTGAGCTCGAAAACAGCGGCAAGTTTTAGGGCTGGCCCGCAGGGTTAACCGATAGACCGATTTTTTTATATGCTCTTACGATTTCCGGAACTGACATCGAAAGTCATAAGCCCATACAGGAGCTGCCAGAGTTGAACAACGGGCCCCTACTTGGCCCAGCACTGGGGAACCTAGCTTTGGCACACCTATATTGGCCCAGGCTTGGGCCAGGACTGGGTAACCTAGCCTTGGCCGTCCAATGGCAAGCCAGACTTGGGCCAAGACTGGGAAACCTAGCCTTGGCCGTCCAATGGCAACCCAGACTTAGGCCAAGACTGGGTAACCTAGCCTTGGCCATCCAATGGCAAGCCAGACTTGGGCCAGGACTGGGTAACCTAGCCTTGGCCGTTACAATGATTACCCGGGCTTGGGCCAAGGTAGGATTACCCAAGTTTGGATATACCCATGGTTTATACAAGTAGATCATATAAATGTACCAGTTCAACGTTAGTAGGTTCGTCCAGTAGCTACCGTTTGGACCCAGTAATCAGAAGGACGGCAGTTCGCGCCCAGAGTCCAGCAGAATTTCCACCGAATTTTTTTCACATCATTTACCTCCCTTAAATAATTAAAACGTTAATGATCATGAATTCTACGAGGTTAATAATAATAAATTTTTTTTAATTAAATTTATTCGTTTCCTGGAAGCCTGGGCCAGGTCTGGCAATCAAGCATGGGCCAGGTCTGGTAACCAAGGATGGGCCAGGTCTGGCAACCAGGCTTGGCCCGAGATTATCATTCCAGGCTTCTACCAAAGCTGGGCCAAGACTGGCTTGCAAGCCTGGCCCAAGGTTCTACAAAGTTGGGCCAAGTCTGGGCCAAGCTTGGGCCCGTGTTACTTTCCTCTCTGGGAGGGCGTAAAAAAATTCAAAATATTAAATGACTAAGATAATTAGTAAATATGACTAATTAATTGATTAATTAATGAACAAGTTGTTTATCTAATTGGTTGTTATGATAAGGGTAAATAAGGTTGGATTGAATAATTATAGTTTGGGATTGATGATGTAGTGGGTGCTAAGTCTTGATTGGAGATATATCAGATGCACGAATTTATGTACAGTATTCTCAAATGTTAATGATCCTTGGAACGTGATGGTTAGGTTATATAACTGTATTGCTATTTACCGAGAGTATGCATACTATGAAGTTAGTTACATCATACCCACAAGTATACGGTCTTTGTTGTTGAGAAACCCGCGGGAAGGGGGGAGGGAGAGAGAAGAAGAGATAAAGACGGACAGAGGTAAGAGAGAGTATACAAGAATTGTAATTCCTGAGAATAGAACAAAGGAATTTCCAGTAGCTTCGAAAATTAGTTTTGAATTGTATAAAAGGGTGGCTAAGAGATGCAGTATATTTTAAATGTAATTTTAAATTTAAATTGCTCAAGTTGAATTAATAAAAAGTTTTACCGTAGGCGAAATAATAAAAGTTATATCAAATTATCTTTAATGGCCGATTAACTAATTTTATCGATATTATAAACAATTTATATTTTATTAATTAATTAGGGGAAGGGGGGGGGGGGCAAATGGGATACCCTCAAAATTCAGTCAAAATTTTTTTTTCTCGAAAAACTTTCGAAAATGGTCAAAAATGACATCTAGTATCATTTTACACTATTAAAAGCTAAAAAAAAAACATTTTTATATTTTTTGCGAAAAGTATAATATTGGCGCCAATTTCAAATTTTGAAAAGAAATAATAAGGAAAAACTTCTTTAAAAATATGTTGAGAGTAAATTTTATTACTTACATCAATTTAGAAAGACATTATTACATCAATTTTATTCACTTGAAAAAAAAAAAAAAAAAAATTTACTTTTTTTTGGGGTATCCCATTTTGCCCGCAGAAAATAAAAATTTTTTTTCTGATGGCAGTCTAAAATTCGTTATATTGATTTCAAATAGAATCAAAATGAAGCCAATGTACGATATTTATGTCCCTAAAAACTAAATTTTTCGTTAAGTATCCCGTTTTGCCCCCTTCCCCTAATTATGAAAAAAAAATATTTTTCGCGGGAAATTTGAAATTTTTGTTTTATTCGGGAAATAAAAAAAATGAGGTAATAATTTTTTTTAGAGATACCATAAAACGGGGAGTAGAAATACATTACGATACTCGATTATTTTTCTGTCTAAGTTTTTTTTTATTGTTACTGTTAAAATTTCAGTGATTATTGTTATTATTATTACGAAAGTTTTAATCAACGTTTGAATTGAAATAACGTTTAAATTATCGAGTCTACGGAAAAATTGAAGTGATTATTTTTTGTAGAGAATTAAATTTTCTATAAAAAAGTATTGAATAACTTTGTCCGTTAATTCAATAGTTAAGTCGCAATTCCAATTCAAAGTAAAATATAAAAGTAACTACAATTGTAATTATAAATCAATCGCGATTTATTTATTTGTTTAATTTTTTTCATCAGCGTTACCGGATATCCGATGTGGAAATTCAAGCTGCCAATAACGCATCCGTTGGTAAACAATACACATACAATATATATTGTATTATATATAAATATATAAAGCAGATTGCGCAGCCGTCGAGAAATCCATTTTAAATTAAATGAACCATCAATTTACAAAATTCATTTCCCCAACCGACATCATCTCCCGCTAAAAAATATCACAACAAAAAAAAAATTGCAACCCCAACAATAAGAATTAATCTAAAAAAAATCTAGATATCTACTTTTTTAAATTCGCCCGCCTAAAATAATTTTACTCTCCTTAAGATCTTAAGCTCCCATTCAAAACCTCCATCAAAGAAAATAAAAAAAAATTAATTACGATCAGTCTACCCAATAATTCCATGAATAAAAAATTACTACCATCTAATTAAACCCGTGTAATAATTTATCAGTAAATTCTCATCGTTCCATCTCCGAAGCTTAAAAATTTACGAATCAATTTTCCCCAATCAAGTACTCTCTAAAACTAAATAAGTGAAAATTTCACTAATTGAAATTGTGATCTTAAAATTCACTACAAAATTAGTGATTTTGAATTAGATTCACTAATTCATTAGTGATTCCCCGGATTCTACAATGATTACTAGTGGCGCCTCGCTTAAGGACTTTTTATTCTATCGTTGAATTATCAAATTCAGGGCAAAATTAATTACGATAATTTTTAAATACAACTGAACAGTATTAATTAAAGTAAGTTAATTAAATAAAACCTAATTTAGTTGCTAAATAATACATCTTGTTATTTTTTAATAGCTTTATATTTTTACTCCAACTTTTTTTACCGAACCTGAATCAAAACCATCATTGACAATAGATTCAGGTTATGAGTTATAATTATGATATAAATATTTACCGTATGAAAGTAATTTTAATTGTTAATTTAGTCGATCAAGTTGCTAAAAAAATTTTATAATCAATTACAAATAATAATCATAATAATAATAATATTTTGATACAATATTATTAGTAACGATACAATATTTTTCCAAATAAATCCTCGTCAACAAGTGAATTAGTACATTTTTGACTAATTCAATCAGTGAAATTTTCACTAATTCTATATGTTGTTTTTTTTACTAATTCAAAAAGTTAATAGTCACTAATTCATAGTCGTATACTTTGGACAATTTAGATTAGTGAATATTCACAAGTAATTAGTGGTTTTTCACTAATTTAGTTTTAGAGAGTAAGTGATTAAAAAAAAAAAAAATGTATCTATAATTTAACAGGAGGCAAAAAGGTCACAGCATAGACTATAAAAACGGAAGTATCAATTTGGTTTATATTGGCGAGAGCGAAGACGGAAAGAAGACAAGTGCGGTGACACAAAGGATTTCATCCCAGAGAATGACGTAGAGAATAATGATGACGTCGCTGGCAGGGTAGATGAACGTGAATAAAGGGGAAATATACAGCCTATATCCACATATACATATCTATATATATATGTATATATAACAGAATAAAAAACATTTAGTAGGAGAGCTGGTACGTCATGAAGGGGTTGTATATATACATATATACATTCCTCTCTCCTAGTATTCAAC
Source organism: Microplitis mediator (assembly GCF_029852145.1). Classification (NCBI taxonomy): domain Eukaryota; kingdom Metazoa; phylum Arthropoda; class Insecta; order Hymenoptera; family Braconidae; genus Microplitis; species Microplitis mediator. The sequence continues at coordinate 594,492 of NC_079977.1, forward strand.
AACCTCTCCTCTGTCCTGTCGTCATCCCCTACAGAGTACCGGTTCGTTGTGATACGAGTAAAATTCACGGCACATTTCAGGATCCTCTTGCGCAAGCGTCACCAACAGATTACTAAGTCTCACCTTCAGTTCTTCACGATACACCGTGAAATGCGTGCCGTATCTGTGCTCCTTTATTTATATATATGTATATATATATAGAGATATAGATATATGGATGTAGTTCTTGTATATATGTACATATAAATAAACATATATCTGTTGATATATATATGGATATATAGACATTAAAGCCCACGGCTGATTAAGCGACAATGCACGAGTGCAGATCGTAAATAAAAAATAATAAATAATCCGATGCACAAACATTTAAATTCTTAACGCACACTCCCTGAATGTGTGACACTGAATCCTGAGAAATCTATTTGTCCTTGTTTAAAAAATATTTGTTTACTTGGAATTCAAATCTCTTGCGGTTGTCATGTTCATGTTCGCTGTTACTGTTGGCGGCACAAGTGTACAAGCCATTATTTTATAAATTAACAATTACTGAGTACGGTTTTTACTGAGGGTTCGGGTTTTTTAATAAGTCAAGTTCAAGGTGATGAGAAAGTTGATATGGAGTTGAGGCAGGAGATAAAAAGTAGACAAGTGTGATGATCCTTCGACTTTAGGTTGGTATTTTTTTTCTTATTTATTGTTATTGTTATTCGATTTATAACAATTGGTATATATTTGAATTATTAAAGGGGATTTGACATGAGAATAATTTTTAAAAAATTTAAAAATTATTTAATTTGAGAAAAAAGTCCGAGTGGAATCAAACCGCCGACTGGTCGATTACCGAATTACTGAATGGCAAAAAATTTTAGTGCTCGTGAAGTTGACGATAAAATTTAATAATACGAACTCGAAAATCGCGAAATCAAAATTTCTGATAATTTTTTAAAAAATAATTTTATTTTTATTTTCCATTGTTTTTTTTTAACGAGTCGACTGTAATATGTAAACAGAATTTCATATATTCCCCAGCTGAAACATCCTGACCTATATTTTACATAAATGTACACATGTCCTATTACAAAATTATCATTGAAAATAAACAAAATTTTTTTTGTTCTTTTTGAAAAAAAATAAAATATCGAAATTACATACTGATTAGGGTGGGTTGAAAAAAAACTTTTTTTTTGTTTTTCTTAGCATGGGGGTAGAATTTGTACCTTATAAAAAAAAAAAAATTTTTCAAGAAAAAAAAAATTTTTTTACTCAACGTTTCGAGGTAGCCCACTCGTTTTTAAAATAAATAATTGATCAAACGGGGTAGTCCCAACGAAAAAAATTACACGGTGTTCTAGAATCTGTAGGGTGTCCCCTTGAAAGCTAATTGAAAGTCAGAAGTTGAAAAAATTTTTTTCCTATTATTTTTGTAATTTAAGTAAAAAATCCTAAAATGAAAGGCATTTTCTTCTGAATTAACATGAAAGTGAAGTAAAAAAAAATCACATTCGACAATTATTAGATGTTTTCCACGATTTAGGACAAAAAAAAATTTTCAAAATGTTGAGTAAAAAAATTTTTGTTTTCTTAAAAAATTTTTTTTTTTTTATAAGGTACAAATTCTACCCCCATGCTAAGAAAAACAAAAAAAAAGTTTTTTTTCAACCCACTCTAATACTGATATCAATTTAAAAAAAAAATATAAAAATTTTAGCGCACCTCTGAATTGAACAATTAATCTAAATCAAAATAATATCAACAATCTACACGAAATGTTATTTGCTCACGAGTAAACACCTCGTTAGTCGAGGATTATTAAACAATAATTATCGGTATTACTACACTCCAGCCCTCTATCATTCCAGATAGTATTATATTAATCTTATATAAATGTTTGACCCGAGTCAACAGACTGTATACAGAAAATAAGAGCCCAGCATTCGTTCTTTAACCCAGCGCCCACACACCCTCTATATATATAGATGTATATTTATATATACGAGTATGTGTACTCTTAGTTTGAAAAGCCATCGTGAAATCGTTGATCCGCGTGTAACCTACCAGCATGATACTGGTATTGATATGTGGACTTATACTCTTGTGTCTATACTACTTGTCTGGTTATAAAAAATCTAAAGAAAGTACAGGAACAAAAAAAAAATCTTGACTAAAAAAAATCGCAAACTTTGCGACATTGTGTCTACATAAATATATATGCATATATAAATGAAGGTATGTGGATTGTATAGTCATAAAATCCATGGAATCGCGCCAACATTTGAATCTCGAAAGGTATTTAAACTCGAGGATATATGACGATACACAACTCAGTACATCCATTTGTGAGTAAATTTTAAACTCTCAGCTATGAGACCAAGGACAAATGTATACAGTACTTATACTTAATGTATACTCTTTCAGTATATATGGACTGTGAGAAGATATAAAATATTTTTCGTTACTTCTTTGTTGTGAAAAATTTTTTTTTTCTTCTCGTTGCGCTGTAACTTTTTTCGTGCGATGCTTTTTTGTCAAGTGACATATTTTCTTTACAAATGTCATAAGACAATAACTAAGTCACTAGATGAAACTCAAGGTTTTTTTTTTATCATTTTTTATAAATATATATGCATATATTTTATATAAGACTCTTGACATTTATGAACTATAAAAATTTTTTTGTTTTGTCTTAATTGTTATTTTTTTTTCACTCTGCATTTATTGATTTTCATGAAAGAGGAGTCTTTATTAGTCCTTTTTTTTTTTTTTTAAGAAAATTCTTTTGTTGTTATTTTAATTATAAAAAATGTCTGAATACAAATTTGAAACTGGAGCGAAAAAAATTAATTTTCGAAATTTATGACAGTAGGAATTACGGCCGAAAAATTTTTTAGAATTTATGACGAGATTTCGGGCCGGGCAGAAATTTAAATCGAATTTTATCATAAAAAAAAATGATACTGAAGTTAGCAGACGCCTAATAATTTTTGGATTTTTTTTAGACGATAAAAAATTTTAAAAAAAATATTTGAAAAAAATGCACCTGTAGTTATTTAAATTTTCTACATGTGCATATTTTTATATTATTTTTTTGCAGTTGATTTATTGAAAAACGAAAATTCAAAAATTTTTTAAATGTCTGCTAACTTCAGGATCATTAAAAAAAAATATTATATCACTGCTCCAGTATATATATTTTGAAAAGAACTAACTACACGGAAAGAAAATTATGGGAAGTTTTCCTATGCATTATGGGAATGGTTCCCATAATGGTATGGGAATAGTACCTATACTACTATAGGAATGGTTCCTATATTGGTATAGGAACTATTCCTATAATATTATGGGAAATTTTCCCATAATGTTATGGGAACCATCCCTATAATATCATAAAATTTTTTTTTTGCACAATAGTGCAGAAATTTCCCAAAATTTGAATTTTCTTGAATGTTTTGTGCTGACAAAAAATTCTTGTTAAAAATTTTAATGTTTTTTTGCCAAATACGATTTTTTTTTTCAATGTTTGAATTTTTGTTTTTATGTTTAATAATATTTATGTGTTTTGTAGAAGTGATTACCGAACTTCTTTAAATTAATTTTTTCATGATAATATGGGAACCATTCCCATAATAATATGGGAATGGTTCCTATAAATTATAGGAACCATTCCCATAAATTATAGGAATGATTCCCATAATATTATAGAAAGTATTCCTATAAATTATAGGAACCATTCCTATAATTATAGGAACCATTCCTATAGTGTTATGGGTATCATTCCCATAATTATAGGAACTATTCCTATAATTATGGGAAACATTCCTATAATTATAGGAACCGCTCCCATAACTTATGGTCGTAATTCCTATGATGGTATAGGAAAAAATTTCACAGAATTATGGGAACCGCTGCCATAATTTTCTTTCCGTGTATTGATATTTATATTTATAATAAAATTTAAAAATAAAATTCTATTTGTTATGTAAATTAAATACAACACTCAAAGTAACAGCGGCAATAATAACTGAACTATATAATAAGTATATTAATTCACTTTAATGTAACATGTAATATTTAAATACATAAGAATGTTGCACGTTAACCACTAAAACGAACAATGTGAACGAAATGAACACATTAAAAAAAAGAAAAAAAAAAAATTACGGAAAAAGTAAACCGAGCACCTTCAGTGTACGTAAATACGGTCTAGTGTGCAGTTATTTTAGTGGTTAAACACATTCCGACAATTTTATATAACACACACACAACTTGGACATGTTACTTTTGTCGCATTTAAATAAACTGCACGCAAACTGTTTAAATTCCCGCCGTCAGTTTAAAAAAAAAGAATTAAATAAACGAACGACTATCGACACTTTATAAATAAATAAATAAATTAATTAAATATCAGAATTTTTTTTTTTTAATTTGATTATTTATTATGTTTTATATATATTTTTTTTAATAGTTAAAGCTGCGGTAATTTATTTAATTACACAAAAAAATTAAACACGAGGCTGATACAATTGTGAAAAAATTCTTTTGTATGTAAATTATTATTATTATTTATTTTTATTTTATTCTATTTAAATAAAAAGTGAAAACAGTACGCGTGCAGTCAGACCAGACCCTCGACTATGGTTTAAAAAATAAATTGTGTAAAATTTATTCGAGGTATGGAAATGACCACGTAAATTAAATTTTCATCCGTTGACGTAATTTCATTTTTTTTTCTTGTTATAATTTTACGTGTGCAGTAAATTGTGTAAAATAAATACAATTTATATTTAAATATTTTTATGAGATTTATAATTTATTTTTTTTCATACTACTAATTACTTAGATAAAGAAATTTAGCTCGTAAGAAATTGTCGCGTTGAATACTGGGTATTGATTTATAATAAAATAATTTAAAAACTAAATGGAATGTTTTAATATATTGCATTGAGACGGCTCAAAGCAAGTCTTTATTAAAGTCTTGGATTTAAATTCTCACTTTGTAGCATATACTCCTTTTACAAAACTCGAGGGCGCCAAGCTTGCTCTACTTTTCCCGGTAAATTTTTCGATACGTTAAATCTTATCTACGAGACAGGGGCGAGTGGGGTAATTGCTAACGGGGGGTAAATATCACCCGCTATATTTATATATACTCACAACTTTCACACCAAATTATTTTATCTATGAAAAGTCTCTTGTAACATACTTCAACAAGAGATTTATCTTTATTGAATTATAAATTGCCTTATTTTCACCCGGGTAGAAAATATTTCGCCGGAAATACCACGAGAAAAGTATGAAGAGGCTAAATTTTGCCGAAATCACGTCAAAGCCGTAGAATTTTATTGAAAGAGGCCAAAAATTTTCTGATATTTGGCCGATGAATTAAATCAGATTAGTTTCGACTATTTTTAGGCCAAATTTCGACTCATACGATACACGGAGAAAAAAGTATAGTAAAAATTACAATACTATAGTAAAATTTACTAACAGATATGAAAAAATACATTCTGTATTGTAATTATTACTAAACGTTTAGTAAAATTTACCAGTTAGTAATAATTATATAATAAAATATTAAAAATTACTATACGTAATGTATTTTTTGCTAAGACGATTATATTTTTTACTATTTGTATAGTAAATTTTACTATCAAGTACTATTAATAAATACAAATTTAAGAAAGTAAATTTTCTAATACAATATAGGATTTGTTACTATACAAAATATTAAAAATTACTATACGCAATGTATTTTTTGCTAACACGATTATATTTTTTTACTATCTGTATAGTAAATTCTACTATGTATAGATAAAATTAAAAGTTGGTGGGGATAGCATATACAAAGATGTATTACAAGTTCTGAAACTTTTGTTCAAAGGTCACATTGGGCCGTCAGACATAGGAAAGAACTCGCGCGCGGGAGATCAGGGTTCGAATCTCGGTTGAATCAAGTGATTTTTTAAAAAACAAAAATCCACACCAACTCCAATACAGATGACAGAAATAATAATAATAATAATAATCAATAATAATAAAAAGATGAAAAACAATTAAAAATTTAATTTTATTTTTTTCCATTCTAATATAGTAAAATTTACTAAACGGGATAGTAAAATTTACTGAATGGGATTGTAAAATTTACTAAACGACTTGTAAAATATACTAATTTGTTCATGAATTTTTGATATAAATCATAAGCGTTTCAAGATTACTATCCAAATTTGGAAATTATTCTCATATTTTTTAGTAAAATTTACTATATTTTTTTCTCCGTGTAGTTTTCGGCCTCGTGTTCACTACCCGGGTGGTTTCTTGGTTTAAAAAAAATTTTATTGTTTTTTTTTACTTGAAATTTTCTTACCCGAGTACTTATAAACGTAATAAATTAATTTCTGTCACCCGCTGTACTGTATCTGAGTACTTTTTCGTATTTTTGAAATATAATTCCTTGAAAAAAAAAAAATAATTGGCCAAACTCTTGTCAGAGTAATTTGTAAGCCAATTAAAATAAAAAAATGTATTCATGGACAAAAATTGATTTTCAAAAATCAACGATTGGAAATAAATAAATTCGTCAATTATTTTTACTGGGATTTATTCGATATACATATGTATATAGATATATGTGTTCTCAAGTGATTATAAGTACCATTCTACTGATAGTTCTATTTCACTTTTATTTTATTTTTAGTCTCTTACTTTCACAGACCGCCGAGCTTAAAACTTGCACAAACTTTCACTAATTGAATAAAACTCGGATCCGACTATTTTCAACCCACTCCACTATTTGTTTCACAACTCTATTAGTTTATCTTTTCTAACCATCAACCAAAAAAGCAATCACTGTAGGACAGATTCGTGATTTAAATTTCAGGTTAAATTATTTTTATTTTTTTAAATTTACATTTTTTTTTCTAATTAAATGATAAAATTAAACCATAATACGACAAAAGAAATTTTAACAAAAGAGATTCGAAATTTAAAAAAAAAAATTAAAGACGAGGTAACTCGACGAGATTAGATTGCCTGAGGTGATAGTTTCAAAAGATGCAACAGGCCCTTGTATAATGTCATCGTTAAAAACGAAACTTGAAGCGTATTTCTGATATCAAACTCTCAAGGGTTAAAATAAAAAACTAAAAAAAAATTACTAAAACAAAACAAAAAAAAAAGAAACAGGTAAAGCCCATCTTCTATTTTTCAGCCTAATATAAAATTCTTTGAAAAGTAACAAGACTTTTGATAAGTACTCGCTAAAAGTTTATATCTACTTTAGTATATTTTGTATTTCTTTTAAAAATTTCCATAATGACAATAAGCTCGTCCGCATTTATTTTTCAAGGTAAAAAAATATTAGCATATAAATTTACATGCATTTGTTAATATTTTTTTTTTCACGGATTAATTATAATTTATTTAATTGCTTGATAATTATTATAATTGACTTAATTGTGCTCTCGCTTCTTTATTGAATGAACGTAGAGCTGAATACAACCAATTATTGACTCATTATTGTGTCATTCATACACGACGACCTCGCTTTCACATTCAACTATAATTTTTAGAAATTTAATTAATCAAAGAGGTGTTAACAATTGACAATAGCTTTTTATCATTATTTTATTTTAAATAAAAGAAATTTAACTTTATAAGTTTCATTTTTTTTTTTATAGTACTCTCTAAACATGAATTAGTGGAAATTTCATTAATTACGTTAGTGAAGCAGTATTAACTACATAATCAGTGTATTTAAATAACAAATTAGTGAATTCTCACTAATAAATTTAGTACTATAATTTTCACTAGCAAATTAGTGATTTTCACTACTGAACTACCGATATTTTCATAATTTCTACAAGTCAAACTGTTATTCACTTCTTAATTTATGAATTACACAATTTCACTAGTAACTTTAAATAGCAAATAATTAAATATTTTACTAGATATAAATATAATTAATAATTACGGTGCTATTTTTAAAAATTTTAATAAAAAACTTTCAAAATAAAAAAAAATAGAAGTACAGAACAATAATATATTTATATGAAGAGTACGTCAATCATAACATCACGGATTTTTTATTTCTTCATCAGTTATTGTTTGGTATCATAACGAATATACTATTTACACTCACGCGATCACATGCGTAGGTCAGCGCAGTGGATAGCATCAAAGACTTTGAATCGGAAGGATGCAGGTTCGAGCCCAGCAGTCACCGGGATTTTTTCATCAATCAAAATCATGTATACTTCCTCTAAGTAATGATTCTAATACATTAACCACTTTTCGGATCTAATTACAAGTGTCTTATATTTTTTTTCGCAATATAATATTTTTTTTCACCGATGAAATCAGTGGATTCCCATATTCACTTTTCAATTTAGTGGATTTTCATATTCACTTATCAAATCAGTGAATTCCAATATTCACATATTCATTTAGTGAATATTCACTAATTCTGCGTGGTACGATTGTAGCATTGACAATTAGTGAATATTCACTTGAAATTAGTGAAAAATCACTAATTCAAATTTAGAGAGTAAAAAAATATTATAATTTAATTAACAGAAACGAATAAAAGATAATTGATATCATTGAATATTATTTATCAGCTGCGTTGAATACAACCGGTGGTTATAAGGTTGTACTGTCATCTAAAGTTACCTTTGACACTGATCGGCATTATTGATTTACGTTAAATGTTAGTAACTACACATTTATGCATTGAAAAAAAAATTTAAGACTCACGCTTCCCTCTTTCTCTCCCCTTTCTCTTTCCTATTCAAAAAATAAGCTGGTAATAGTGAATATATTTTTTTAAATCAAAGTCGCGATCAAAGTCGAGGAATTCATTGAAAAAAAAAAAAGTTTTGTAATTATGGTACAGTTGTCTATTGTTAATAAATCCCTTAAGAAATCAGCGACCGAAATTACTACTAATGCAGCTGAAAAACATTTTTAAAAAAAATCAACACTGCAAATACAAGAAATTTCCCACGGGAAATCTTTGATTTATTCATTAAACAAACGATTTATTTTTTTAAAAACTATTATTATTATTTTTCACTGCTAATATGAAGGACAAAATATATGAGATTTATTTTTATTAAATCCCACAACCGATTTATATATCATTTTATTTAACTTCGATGATGTGCAACAATTTTGATTTGTTTTAAAATCTCGATATAATTTGAAAAATTTAATCGCGATTTTATTTCCACGTTTGTAGTGAGAAAAAAAATGAAAAATCACGTATCAAATTGTAGTATAAGCAAATAAAATATTATTTTTTAGTATTTGAGCTCACGTCAAGTGGAAAATACAAAAAAGTGCTGAGGTAATTGGATTGTTATTGATAAGAAATTTTTTTTCCGACTCAATTTTTTTTTATCTAAATATTGTTTCGTTTTTTTTTTTTTTTTTTTTTTTTTTTTTATATTTTCAGATGTGAATTATTCAAGTTATTTTAACTCGAGACTTTCACCCGTACAATGCATTTAGATGTATGTAAATAAGTTGATCATAAAAAAAGTTTAAAACCAACAAGTATAAAATTAAACCCAGAAGTTAACTCGGATATCCGCTTTTTACATTCGGTTAAAGTTTCATATTTTTTTAAATATTTAACCGTTTACCGATTACCGATTACCATTTTATTTAACATTGAGCGGAAATCGATATATATTTTAAGATAAACTTTAATATTTATAGAAAAATATTATTCAATATTTATTAATGCAACACATGTCGAGTTCAAATTTAAAAAAAATTTTTTTTCCTGCCCAAAAATGGATATTTTTCAAAAATTAAATTACTAATAATAATTGGAGTAACAATGAATGAATATTTAGTCATTAAAAAATTTATCAGTATTTCAGGTGAGCCATTTTACCCGACTTTCTACTATACGCGTATGAAATAAATCTCATGACGAATAGATGCCGAAAATAGTTTTTCTATTGTAATTTAAACATATCCGTAATTAGAACAATTACCGCTGCAGAAAATTATTACGTGTGACAAAAAATTAAATTTATTAATTATGTAAAAGCCTCATAAAAAAAAATTAAAATTTATATAGACAACTATACACGGAGATGAAACTATAGTAAATTTTACTAAAAAATATGAGAATAATTACTAAATTTGGATAGTAATCTTAAAACACTTATGATTTATATGAAAAATTCATAAACAGATTAGCATATTTTACAAGTCGTTTAGTAAATTTTACTATCCCATTTAGTAAATTTTACTATCCTGTTTAGTAAATTTTACTATATTAGAATGGAAAAAAATTAAATTCAATTTTTAATAGTTTTTCAACTTTTTATTATTATTGATTATTATAATTATTATTTCTGTCATCTGTATTGGTGTTGGTGTGGATTTTTGTTTTTTAAAAAATCACTTGATTCAACCGAGATTCGAACCCTGATCTCCCGCGCGCGAGTTCTTTCCCATGTCTGACGGCCCGATGTGTCCTTTGAACAAAAGTTTCAGAACTTGTAATACATCTTTGTATATGCTATCCCCACCAACTTTTAATTTTATCTATACATACTAGAATTTACTATACAGATAGTAAAAAAATATAATCGTGTTAGCAAAAAATACATTGCGTATAGTAATTTTCAATATTTTGTATAGTAACAAATCCTATATTGTATTAGAAAATTTACTTTCTTAAATTTGTATTTATTAATAGAACTTGATAGTAAAATTTACTATACAAATAGTAAAAAATATAATCGTCTTAGCAAAAAATACATTACGTATAGTAATTTTTAATATCTTATTATGTAATTATTACTAACTAGTAAATTTTACTAAACGTTTAGTAATAATTACAATACAGAATGTATTTTTTCATATCTGTTAGTAAATTTTACTATAGTATTGTAATTTTTACTATATTTTTTTCTCCGTGTAGCATTACACGACTTCTATTTCCGTGTCCCTCTGACCCTGTTTACAAAACCAGATTTTAATTATTTCAAGTTTTAATTATTATATAAACAGTAACTTCGACATTAACAAATCCTAATCAATGTTATCTCATCCAACTAACACACATTGTGCTCGCTAAGCTAACTTTTAAATTAAATCAGACACAAGTTTAAAACGTCACCAGCATCAGTAACGGAAATAAGGCCAAAAACAATAATAATAATAATAATAACATATACTCGGAGTTCCTGTAAACGGTTCTTAACAAAAATGCATGTCGATATCCACGCAGACATGCACCATCAATATTAAATTTACATTCAAACTATATTTTATCTCAATTTTTTCATTTCCGTCACGTATCACGTTAACTTGAAAAACTTCATGAAAAATAACATAAAATGTAAAACACGCTGGTAAAAAATTTTTTTTTATGAATAAATTAAAAGTTTAAATGAAATTAATATAAATAATCTGATACACTGATCAAAAAATGAAGATCAGCAAATCTTGAATTAAACTCAGAATACTTCGATTAATAAAATGATTTTCCGTAGAAACGTAAAATTTTTCCACCGGAAATAAATTCAATAGAAAATTTCTAATATCATAATTTTTTCGGAAGAAAATACAATACTTCTAAAAGTTATTTTTCTCTCAGTGTAATTTGATAAGAATTTAAAATTTAATTATACTGAAAGTTTGATTTAAGTTGATTAAGATATATTTTGCAATTCAAGTTTATAAGACGGCTCAAGTATTAAGATTATATCAGTTCACTGAAACTTTATGTTTAATCTTGCCGATCTGTATAAATTTATACCTCTTATATATAGATATATATATGTATATAGAGATTCTGCACTTGATTGATTTGCTATGTACTCTGACGATTAAAATTTAATATATATACATATATATTATTTTATAATGTCGCAATATATATATATATATATATATATATATATATATGGATAAAATTTATTAATGATTTTAAATGTCAGAGGATTGAGGATTAAGGTTTTAGCATAGTTTATAGTACAAAATCTATGTCTATATGTATATATATATATATAATATATGTAGTAATATTTAGTATATTGAGAGGATACAAAGGATCAAATTGCCTAGCATTAAAGCTATTACTTATTCGTGTAGCAAGCTCAGCTTGTATTTTAATCCTCTAATTTTTTTAATTCATATATTCAGTTAATTTGTAAATTTAATCAAACTTTTTTTGTTTACTTTAAAACTCGATGTTACATTTCATGTGATAAAAAACGTGAGTGGGGTTAAAAATTTTTATCAAAAATGATTAATGAATTTTTCAGTCTGATTATGAAACAAAATCACAATTTTTTAAATTTGAAAATAATTATGCACTGAGTACTGGAATTCATTTGCCATTTTTTGAATATCAAATATCCTCGGATAAAAATAAAATTTTTTTTTAATCCTTTTAAAATAAAAAAAAGTTTATTTTTTTTACCGCTCGATCGTTAAAATTTAAACGCAATAAAAATAAAATTTTCAATCACTAACTAGACTGTAATTGAATTTTTTTTTTTTAAACAATGAAACTAAAGTTCAATAGCATAATGAAAGTGTATTAAAAATGTAAAAAATTTTTTTAAAAAAGTAAATTTTGATGACAAGTCTGAGGAGATTACTTGTTGGTGCTTTTACCCAAACTCGGCAATATATATTTAAGTATGTGTAGGTTTATTAATAAATTCTGTCCGACCTAGATTTATGCTGATGTACATAGATTGGTAAAGTAGAAAGGTAAGTACACACTCGTGTGACGTAGAGTACAGTGTACTCGGCTGTGTTCAGTAGTGTTGTTTTTTCCGATAAGACTCACGACGACCGAGTGTACGGTATATAAGTAAGAAGGGGGTGGAGAAGCTTTTAAAGTTGCGGTGATCGTTCAATGTCTGCCCTACATAATCACAACGAATCCAATTACACGGGCGATACCGATAGTCGAGACAAATATTTATTTATTTTCTTTTTTTTAATCATTTGCGTTAATAAAAAATTTTTCGGTAATTTTTGTGGTTTGATAAATAAATTATAATACTGAAGTTAGCCGACGTCTAATAATTTTTGGATTTTCTTTTAGACGGTAAATTATAAAAAAAAAAAATTTGAAAAAATTGCACCTGTAGTTTTTATAATTTTCTACATGTGCATATTTTTATTTATAATTTTTTTGTAATTGATTTGTTGAAAAAAAAATCCGAAAATTTTTAATTGTCTTTTGAGCTTCCGGAAATTAAATATTGAAAACTCATCAATAATTATTGGACGGATTTATTTGAATGGTAGCAATAGAAGCTGGGTATGAATGAGGCTCAGAATTTAAGGAGAGTAAATTTATTTTGGGCAGACAAATTTAAAAAAGTAGATTTCTAGGTTTTTTTAAAATTAATTATTATTAGTGGTGGGGGTGAATTTCAAAAATTGAAGATTTATTTAATTTAAAATGGATTTTTTGGCGGCAATTACAAAAAAAATTTTAAACTTATTTATTTTCTGGTAGATTTGTATATATAAGGATTTGGATATATATTGAGAGATTTATGAATATACAAAAGTCTTAGTTACACTTTGAGAAGTTACGGATGCATAAAATTCCCATACAAGTTGAAGATACTTTCAATTCGCTTTTCCAAATGCACTCCAATGGATTTCCATTCGCATAAAAGTCAACGTCACCGGAAAAATACAATTGACTGAACTCGTTGAAATACTTGGCGAGAATTCAAACCTTTTCACCTTTCATTTTCCTCTGGGTAATAAGATGAAAAATGATATAAAATATACATATAAATATACAGACAAGCTCTTTAAGTTGTTGTCTCAGCTATCGAACCGTTAGTATAAGCACCAGCTACGACACAAACCACTTTTTTGTCATTAATAAAAACCCGTAAATTATAACATTTTTCTCTTTGTATTCATTGAAAAATTTCGCGTCGAGGGTGAATATACCCCAGGGTATAAATACATTGTTTTTTTTTTCATTATTATAATTATATTCTTTTTTTTTTATTATTGCCGAAGTTTTGGGTTTAATTTACAGTTGTGTTGAGTTTAAAAAATTTATTACGACTTTTAAAAGTTTTAAACAAAAGTATAAATCAGATGCGTGATAAATTAATTTGAAAATTTTTCGACATTTACGAAATTATGGATTAAATTTTTTATCGCGAGTCGATAATTGGGACATTTAGCTTAATAAAAAAAAAAATTTATTATTTAAACGCTATAGCTTTTTGTAATCTCGCCTCAAATATTACATGTTAGTTCCACTTTATTGGACTTCATTGTTGTCACACCTCAGTTGCCTGTAGGCCATCTTTCTCTTCGGTTCGGTGACTTTATCTCTGGTTACTCTTGTTCCTCATTTTTGTCCCGTCATTCACGTTTTTCAATTTTTCGATTTTACTTTTTTCATATTCTCAATGTAATAACAAACCACCCGCTAATATATATTACATATATATACTATAAATTCTTTTGTTTACCCTCAGTGTTATTTCAAAGAGCAGAGTAATGAAAAATTTAATTTTCTTTGTCAATTAAAAAAATATTGAATTTTGTAAAAATATTATCTTAATAACAAAAGTGGTTATCATTATTTTTTTTTACGAAAATAAATTCTCTTTCTATTTTATTTACTTTTTTTTGTTCCATCCTTACACGTGTTCACTCTCGTGTACGACGAGTTATTCATTTTATCGAGTGTCAATTTTATATACTCGCCCGCTCTTAGCAGCTGATATAACTTGATTTTAGAGAAAAGCGTGACAGTCTTTAAAAATTCAATTTCCTCAAAAGTCGTCAGTGGCATTTTTTTATTCACCCTTTTTATCAATATTCTTATTATTTTGTCACAAAAACTAAATTATAAATTTGATCATTTTTAAAAAATTCTTCTCTATAAATAAAATCGAATTTGTCAGAATTTCGGAGCTTTAAACCTGTCATTTTTAAAAAATCCCCTCATTTATTTGAATTTTGATTTATTTGACCGAGAAAATGTATCAAATTTTTATTGATACATTTGTTATAATTGATTTTATTATAAGAATCACTTGATATACTTGAGACGGTCATTTAACTTGACTTAGTGAGTTTAGTGCTCCAGTCACGTCGTAATGTCCCGCAAAGCTTTTACAAACTGAGAAATTGCCAGGGTCTTATTCGAAAACCGATAAAGGTTATTGACTATATATAATATCAAGTCTATAATCTAAAAGCTTTAAGGTTTTTTTAAATTTTGGCAACCTCTTACTAAGAAAGCCACAGATATTTCCAGCCACTCGAATAAAATAAAATGTCGGAATTTTATGGTTACACTTTGGAAAGTTCATAAATACCCACACAAATATGTGCAAGTCGATCTATAAGTCCTACTAATGTAATATAAGCGAAAAAACGCTGTGCGGATTCAGTGCGGAACTCATGCGGATCGAGAGCGGATCGGGTAATTTTTTATTTATTTAATCTACTTGGAGTAAAATTTACTCTGAGGGGAAGTTTTATTGTCCTAATCCATAAAAAAATTCGAATAAAAGAAAATGCCGGAATTTTATGGTTACACTTTGGAAAGTTCATAAATACCCACACAAATATGTTCAAGTCGATCTATAAGTCCTACTAATGTGATCTAAGCGAAAAAACGCTGTGCGGATTCAGTGCGGAACTCATGCAGATCGAGAGCGGATCGAGTAATTTTTTATTTATTTCATTCCCTCAGAATAAAATTTACTCTGAGAGGAAGTTTTATTGTCCTAATCCATAAAAAAATCCGAATAAAAGAAAATGTCGGAATTTTATGGTTACACTTTGGAAAGTTCATAAATACCCGCACAAATATGTTCAAGTCGATCTATAAGTCCTACTAATGTGATATAAGCGAAAAAACCATGTGCGGATTCAGTGTGGAACTCATGCGGACCGAGAGCGGATCGGGTCATTTTTTATTTATTTAATCTACTTGGAGTAAAATTTACTCTGAGGGGAAGTTTTATTGACCTAATCTATAAAAAAACCCCAAAAAGAAATGCAAGGGACAAAAAAATTTTTCTTAACTCCGAAGCTTAAGGAGTAAATTCTGTTGGAAAATTCGGATTTTTTACAAGGTAGTAATAATTATTTGAAACAAAGATTATGAGTAATAATATTTTATAATTTTTGTGTTAACCCGTAGTGTTAATTAAATGAGAGTGATAAATTTAGTGTTGAGAATAACTATAAAGCTTTAAAGATAAATGTCTACTCCGACGCGTAATTGAGATTCACGACACGTAAGTAAGGGTTTTTATAACTTACGCTAGTGAATAGTTAGAGAATAGTGGTGAAAATTTTATGCCCATCCCTTGGGACACGTGAGTAAAATGTGGTTTGTGGCTTCGAGTCAACCGCGATGATCCTCAGCTTTAAATCCGCTAATATATACTTTTCTTTTTTTTAAATCCTTTTAGCTCTTTTTCTTTAGACTCGGAAAATGATTTAGATTACTTTTAATTACGTCAATTATTTAAGTTAATTCATTCATTAACGTAAAACTTTTATGAATTTAATAACCAGGAATTATTTTTAAAAATCTTTTTTTACAAAAGAAAAAAATATTTAGACAGTTTTGAGGTTTTACAAGCTAGTAAATTTTTTTTTATTATTTTTTGCTGGCGTTTAGTAGCTCGTAAAAGATAAAATAGACCAGACAGCGTTAAAAAAAAATGTATCCGAGTTATTGAAAAATGACTGACGTTAAATTTGTCAGAAATATTTTGACTTTATTTGTTTTCCATAAAATATAAAAAAACAATTTTCCAATTAAAATAAAACGTTTTTGTTGTAATGGAAATAAACATTTTTTTATCAATCCAATCGAACTAATTGAACCCTTGCTAAATTTCGTACTCTACTAAAATAAAGTTTCATAAATTACGTCGAGTAATGTGAGCTTTAATCATAAATATACATAAAAATAAACCATTAAAAGGTATTTGTATTGACCTAAAAATATAAATCCACTATCTATAAAATATTTTTATGTTAAAGTCTAAAAGTTTTTGAAATAAAGGTTAATTTATTAGGATCCGCTGGGTTGGAAGTTCGAGAGGGGGTAAAATAGTCAATAGATATAACGTTTTAACGTTGATTGAATACTAAAATGTGTAGTGAGTAGTGAGGTAGCTTTCAGCTTCTTAGCATAACTCATGAAAAGTGGCTTGACACTTGCGTGTCTTGTAACTAAAACTTTTATAATTTAACCTGTACAAAGAAGTTGTTGAGCGTGTGCTTACTATACTTGTTTTTTTTCCCATACAAGTCAGGAGATTGTTATCCCTATAAACTTTTGTTGCTAATAAAATAAATCGGACGGGGGTTACGAGAACAAAGTTTATCAGAAGACATATATGAACGTGCTCGAATCAATCTCGACAAATACTGACGCTTTATTCAATTAAATAATTTAATAAAAATGTATATATATTTACCGGATTTTCAATTATTATTTCGAAAACTTTAATCAACTTGGCTCGGGTCAGATGAGTTTAAATTTTTTAATTAAAAATTTAATTAATTAAAAGTTTTTTTATTTTACTCTAGGGATCTATTAAAGTGCATTATCACCGATTATTTTTTTTTAGTAAAAATTTTTATTGCTGGTTAATTTGTACTTGGAAATAATTCTTGTGCAGAATCAATATAATTATTTTTCCTTAGGAGTGAATGCAGCAGACATCAGACAAATTTAAAATTATAAATTAATAGAACAAATAATTTAAAAAAATAATATTTTTAAAAATGCGCTTAATAATTTTTAAATTTTTTAAATGCGCATTTTTTTAAAATTGTATTTTATTAATTATTTACTCTATTTATTAATAATTTTAAATTTGTCTGATGTCTGCTACATTCACACTCATTTTTTTTCACTCACTAATGGAATAATTTTTTAAAAATCTAGTTTTTAAAAAAAAATTTCCTGAGAAAAATTTAATTTTGAAATTACGTGGATGGAGAACAATATTAATACTATTAGGTAATTATTATTTTAAGAAAATAACATTTTACCTCAGAGATTTTGTTACGTAACTGTTTTATATAGACAGCAGACCTCACAGAAAATTAAATTAACCTTAGAAATTTAGTATCATATAATTTTGTCATCAAAGCTACTTAACTTATATTAATATTACTACTAATAAAACTCTACCCCTGATATAATAGCGTGACAATTCTATACCATACAAACATAAACGAAATAAAATTACAGCGTTAATATTAAATTGATAACTGCACGTGACAGTTACATATATAAACACACCCGGATATTGCCTACTTGCACGAATAAATATATATGTTATTTACAAATCTGCATGATACGAATGCCTTTTGATCGCATGACATAATTTAATAGATATATAAACTCACACGCGATATGCAACAATGTGTTACTAGTTTTTTAAACTTCCCGCCATAAAAATTTTTAATTTAAAACAAAGGCAGGATATATTTTATTTTTAATTCTTGTTCAATCGTATGAACAAAAACTCATTGGTAATAAATATATTAGATATCAATAAATAATTATTTTTAAAAAAACTTACATTTAGCGGCCATGAGTCCATCGACGCTCAGCTCAAAAATTTACACAATTAAATGATACTTCAAAATTTGACACTGATTCAAATATTTACACAAACTGAACACTGACACTAAGTTTAAATACAAGTCACTTACGAAACTCGATTTGTAATTCAAATTTTTAAAAATTACACTAAAAAATTTTTTGAAATTCGCGGCACTACCGAACGTAAAAAAAAAAATTATTTACTCACTAATCACTTAGTAAAATAATTCACAATTTTTTACACTGATTTGAATAATTTACACAAACTGGACACTGATATTAAATTTAAAACATGACTCGGTTATGCAGCGCCATCTATAATTAATATTTTTAAAAATTGCACTAATAAATTTTTTGAAATTCGCGGCACTACCGAACGTAAAAAAAAATTATTTACTCACTAAACACTTAATAAAATAATTCACAATTTTTTACACTGATTTGAATAATTTACACAAACTGAACACTGATATTAAATTTAAAAAAGGACTCGTGTGTGCAGCGCCATCTATAATTAATATTTTTAAAAATTGCACTAATAAATTTTTTGAAATTCGCGGCACTACCGGACGTAAAAAAAAAATTATTTACTCACTAATCACTTAATAAAATAATTCACAATTTTTTACACTGATTTGAATAATTTACACAAACTGAACACTGATATTAAATTTAAAAAAGGACTCGTGTGTGCAGCGCCATCTATAATTAATATTTTTTTTAAATTGCACTAATAAATTTTTTAAAAATGCCGCCACAACGAGATGTAAAAAAAAAATTAATTTATACACTAATCACACTAATCACTTATTCACAACACACTGACATATTTTTTAAACACTCGGGCATTTAAATTAGAAATTAATAAAACTCACTCTCCCGGATTTTAAATCATTGAAGCGAACGACAATGACGCCCGGTATGTCGACAATGGAAAAGACACCACGATTTAATCAGATGATTTTTTATCTATTTATATTTCACGTACCGATTAAAATTATTATCACAAAACGTTTGTTGGGTGATGGAGAATATTCAGAGACAAAAATATTAATTAGTTTGTACGAACAAATACTTAATTTATTTATTTAATCACGAGCAAGGCCCGGGCACTGTAAAGCTTGAGACAAAACACTTGCGCAGTTGTAGAGACGCTCGGATGATCTGCGCAGTGAAATTCAAAGTGAGTTGCGCATGCGCAGGAAGCTTCTCCCTCCCGCAGAGCATTCTGGGAAGTTCTGGGTCAGTTTCCACTCCATTGTCGTTGTCATATCAGCTGATTAAAATAATTAATTTATATATTTTGTAACTCAGTTATTAATTAATCGTTACTTTCAAATTATTATTTTTTTAATCACTTATTTCGTAATATTAAATTACGTGTATCAGTGAGCTGAAATTTTAATTAAGTGTCGGCTTAGCTCTCGTGTTAAATGTTGTGGCGTCGGTTTTCGGATTTTCAGTACACAAATAAAAATATTTCTTCGTGTTTTTTTATTTAAAAAAATGTTCCCGCGTGCTCATTGAAGTGTAATAATTAATAAGTTGTATAAATTTAATTTTTTAAGTCAGCATGTATATTTTAATTAATTAATATGTACGCTGGTGTTGTACTCGCAGTCAGAGAATGAAAATGGCGGGAAGAGTGAGTAAATTTAAAAAATTTTTTTAATTAAAATTTTTTTGAAAATAAAACTAAATTGGGTAATTTTTTTTTTTATTTTATGAAAATATTTATGATCCTAAAATAAGTAATTATCGGATTTTATTTTTCACCTTATCAATTACAAAAAAACAAAAACTAAAAAAATGCCCATGTAGAAAATTTAAAAAACTACAAGTGCAATTTTTTCAAATATTTTTTTTTTTTATGATTTATTGTCTAAAAAAAAAAATCAAAAAATTATTAGACGTCTGCTAACTTCAGTATCATAAATATTTATTTAATTTATTTGAGTAATTAAATTTCAAATTCTCTCGCTTGTTTTTAAAAAAAGGCGGTCTATTTAAAATGGTGAAACTGTAAACAAAAATGACAAGATTATGTGTTTTTCTTATAGATAATTAACTTACTTGTAAATATGAGTTAAATACATGATACTGAAGTTAGCAGACGTCTAATAATTTTTGGATTTTTTTTAGACGATAAAACATAAAAAAAAAATATTTGAAAAAATTGCACTTGTAGTTTTTTAAATTTTCTACATGTGCATATTTTTATTTTATTTTTTCGCAATTGATTTGTTGAAATACGAAAATTCAAAAATTTTTAAATGGCTGCTAACTTCAGGATCATGTTAAATACGAATAATAAAAAATATTTAATTACAAGCACTAACATTTATAATGAATAGAAAATTATCTTGATAACAATCAAGTATTTTTTAATCGACAAATATATATTTATTATAAATATTATTTTCTAGTGTAAATAAATTGAAAAAAAAAAAAAAAATAGACTTAACATGGGTACACTATTTGTTAGTTTTCGATGAATTTATTGGGATAAAAATTGCCGTGTGCAATAACATGACGTAGTGATTTGAATTTATATTTATATTTACGTTTCACATTTGATGTTGTGAAAATAGGTCAGATTGAAAACGAGTAAATGGGTGAATTAATTTTAAATTATTTCGGAACTTAACAGTGAACTGTAATCAGGAAACAATAAATTACTCGTTATATTGTCATTACTTATGCACATACATTATTACATACTAAACTCAAACGATAACGGATATTAATGTACCCTTTGATTGTGTAATGATTGATTTTGTCTATAGTTCACCATCGCTAAATTGAACTTAAATTTTTAATTGAAAGTGAAAATAATATCAGAAAAATCATGACTATATTAGAAAAATATTTTTCTTTTTACCAAAATATGAAATTTTATTGACGGCAATATTTTTTACAAATTGTCATATAAAAATTCAGTTGAGAATTCATGAGATTTTACGGACTCCAGAGGATTGTCTCAACTCACATTTGTGACTTTTATTTTTTTTCTACCCAACTTCTATTCCCTAATTGAAACATGTGGAGAACCCAGAAAAGTTTGTCGGCTACTCGACTGATATAAAGATTCGGCTCAATCTATACCTTCTTCCTCTTATTCTCAAGAAGAATCTTAGCTTAGTATTCTCAGCCAAAGTATACTCATGTAATAATTACACCATAAATCCATTGTTTGTATTTGGGTCGGAAAAAAATTAATTACTAACTAAATAACCGGGATTGTAAATTAATTTTCTGATTAATAACTGATATAGGGGAGGGTGGGGCAGAGCGGCCCCCCTAAGCCAATTATTACTTTTTGTGGCTTTCAACCATAAGATCACTTTACTTTTGTCCTATTTCGAACAAATTTATGGACATTTTGCCGAAATTCTGAAAAAAAAAAATTTTTTTGTGGGGCAGAGCGGCCCCCCTCCAAAAAATGATAAAAAATTTTTTTTTCATTTTTTTTTTTTTTTTTAAATTTTTTTCATCATTAAGAATGTATTTCTTTCTCTTGACAACTATTTTTGGTTTTATATTACTCGAAAAAAATTTTTTAAAGTGTAATAAATCGTTCACTCTCGATTACCTTAATTACTAATTGTTATTTAATAAAAAAAAAAAAACAATTCTATAGTTTTACTTTATTTCAAAAATTTATCAACTAAAAAAAAAATTTTATTTTTATAAATTTTTTAGTGACCAAATTTGCCTCTTACATCGAGAAACGGCCGAAAAATATGAAAAAATAATTTTTTCGGAAGTTTCGGCTGGTCCATTTTGCCCCAGGTGTTATGCGTAGGGCTAGAAATGTGGAATTATAATAATTTTTTTTTAATTTGACGATAAAAATATGAAAAAATCACTTTATCAAAATTTTGGGCTTGTTCATTTTGCCCCAAATGTCATGCGTAGGGGTAAAAATGCGCGAACATATTGAATTTATAGTAATTAGTCGAAAAAAAAAATAATTTTTTTTTATCAAAATTTCAGGGGGGCCGCTCTGCCCCACTCTCCCCTAAGTGGATACTTGGCTTGGAGTGGATGACATTACAAAATATATGACTAATCTGACTGAAAAGATCTATAATAGTTACAGGATATAAGTTATATTAGGAAGGAATCCTTTTATGACGTCCGACCGAGAACAAAGAGAAGCCACACAGGATTAGCTGAAGGGTATTGAGCAGAGTTGCGAGATAGAGAGCAGAGGGACGTTTTCATAAAGTTTCCAGGGTATAGTTTAAAGAACAAGTGAAATGTTGTAAAAGTACATGGAAGTTTTGAGCAGGCTTGTAAGCCAGCGAGAGTTTATTAAAATCCTTGTAATTTAGAATTAACTTAAATAGAATTTTTAGTGTAATAATTATAAAAGTAACATTTAATTAGTACGTTGGAAATTAATTTAAAAATAATGCTTTTGTGTCTAGACTCAAGGCTCTTGAAAACTCTGGAATGGGCTAATAAACAAATATAATTTTTAATTTAGAGGGTTAATTAAATTTTTTTTTTTGTTCCAGACGAGCTGATTACGTGACGATGAGATCGCAAGCGACTACAGCCTTGTAATTATTGGAAATCATGTGTGATTTAATGGCACATGAGTTTCGGGAAGCCTTGATATTCAGGATGAACAGCGGCGGTGACCAATCAATCTGGGTAATTTTTTTTTTTTTTTAATAATTATTATGAACAAGTTTATGGTAATAATGAATGCATTGCCACTATTAATCAATGCAGTGATTAATTAATCAAAATTCCCCAAATATTTAAACTTTATATTTATTATCTGCACGGAAAAAATTTTCGTATGAATATTACCATGTTATTTATTCTAAAAATTACTCTAAATCGAGTAATCTTGGGCCATTACGACTTTTTACTTTCGAATTACGAAATTTTACTCTTTCAGTGAGTAAAAATCAATCAGATTAATTTTTACTCACAATTACGAGTAAAAATTACACCTAGCGGCTGTTTAAATAAATTCTCTCTAATTCAATTTTTACTCGTAGGTTATGATAAAAAGTTGATGATTCAATTTATAAAATTTATATTTAATTACAATAAAAATTACAATTGATAGGCTGAAATTTTCATAAAAAATCTAAAAATCATCTAATTGCTTTAGAATATGACTTAAAATAAATATTTTGAAAAATAATAAAAAAAAAACTACTCTTATTGTGTTGAAAAAGAAAAGATACAAATTTTTTTTTAATTTTAAAATAAATATTAAGTTATAGAGAGATACAGAGATCGTCTTTTTTTCCAAGCCTACGTTTGTGTGCGTAACATGTAAGTTGTCGCGAGCAAAATAAAAGACATTTAATTGAAGCCGATATTAACCGATGATTAACGGAGACTACTGAAATATTACTCTGCAGTTTAGAGTAAAAATTACTTCCATAGATAAGAAAATTTATTTGAGTTATAAGCAGTTTTTCATCAAAAAGTTAATGGGTTTAAAAGAATGGTATATTGGGGAGTAAAAATTAATCGCATGGAGTAAAAATTAATAGATTAAGATGAGATATTCACAATAATCGATTAAATATAAGACTTTTAAAAAATTACTCAGTAGTAGAGTAAAACATAGTCTAGCAACGTTAATATTTAAACAAAAAATATTAAATTTAAAACAAAAAATACCAATTTTTTGCAACGGCCCAGGATTACTCGAAATTACAGAGTAATTTTTATCAAAAAATTATTTCCGTGTGGAAATCACTTGTAAGATTCTATGAAAAAAAATCTCTGTAAAATCTGTCTTTCTTTTATCAGTCTCCAAAGTAATTATAGAACTTGCAGGTTCTATTTTAATTAAAATCTTTATCATCATTAATAAAACCATTAATTTATTATAAATTTATATATGAAAAATGACCGCATATACGTAAATTGAAAATTTAATTAGTTACAAGAGAATGAAACATGGTGATAATTAAGCAATTTAATTACAACGATAATTTAATAGTTTTGTAATAATGAAAATAAACGGATAAAATTAAAGCATATTTTCGGGTGTTTAAACGAAAAACTTATTTCCAACATAGTTTTAAATTAAATTTATATAATATATTATATATCTCATTAATAGAAAAACTTTTATAACCATTGAAACTAGAGAGTAAGATTGTGTTATTAAATTACAGTAATGGGCGGCGAGAAGTTGTGGTGGACATGGGGAATGGCGGGGCACAGTACTGGATCAAATAAGAGCCTCGTAGTTTATTCGACTTATGAAATTTGGAATGATACCATTAATCCAGAATTATATAATGAAACGAGAAATTTAACTTGTCCAACAACGGCATCTGATCGGGATTTTATTATTGGAATCGTCGTCGCCACCATCCTCAGTCTTGTTATCTTGATCACCGTCGTTGGTAAGTTACTAATTATAAATTTATATCTATCCTTCACAATCTATTTAATTACTGCCTTCAATTATCTTCAAACTTTCATATTTTATTCTCAATGGGAACCACAAAATTTATAATCGATTGATTCAAATATCAGATATTTGTAATTTTGAATTTTTAAAATCTCCCGCCTTTTTGGCGCTCGTTGTTCTACGGCTGCTATGGCAGTGCCGCTGCCAGGGGAAAACCGAAATAGTCAAAAAAAAATGGCGACTCAAATTTCGATAAATCCTCAGTTTTAAGATTTAAATATCTACTAAAATTAAACGGAAATGATTTGAGCTCTGATATTTAATAGAATCCTATAGTATAAGAGTAGAAAACTAATGGGAAAAAAATCAGATCAGTCACTTAAACTTTTCGGAAATTATGTGCGAGTTTTCATAGACGGCTTTAATTAAAAATTGAAAATTAAATCATAATTATAATTTATAAATCTTGGCGAAGATTTAACGTCCGTAAAATCAGTGAAAAATTCTCAAGTGAGAGTAATGTCACTGTCCGATAAAGTTTGAAATAACTTTTAAATTTAAAATAAAACTTCCTCTTCGACATGATATTTATTTCATGTCACGTAACTCTAAATTGTCGGAGAAATTTCTTGAGACTTTATTTAAAAACTTTAAATAATATTAATATTAAATTATAAAACGATTGAAATATATATTTGTTATATTTATTTTGACAATGCAAAAGCTGTACGTGGTGCGTTAAATATTCTTTATGTTATGACATTTCCATCGTTGGACTTTGAAACGTATCGTCCAAGTTAGAGAGCACAGCACGTATTCCATCAACTAAAAGAACATACGTCGTTATATAACACGTCATAGCAATATTAGAGCAATAGGTGAAATGTCAGTTCACATATAGAGAATATTTGCTGGCAGATGACACTTGTAACCTTTTTCACATAACTCCCGTTTCGCATATTTAATATTCTGAATTTATTATTTTTAAAAAAACCGTTAAAGCTCCGCATTTCAAGTTACAAAAAAAATTTTTAACGTCAAATAAAAATGACATTAAACATAACGTGCGTGTGCATGCATATTTTCATATATTTTGATAAATAAAATTTATTTTCCTCGGTAGCGCGCGTGTTTTTTTTAAATTTAAAAAATAACCGCGCAGTTGACAACTAATAAGACAAAAAGATAAAATATATATGAAAATAAAGTGCCGTGAACTTGAAATATGTTATGATATTTACAAAAGTTTATTTTCATAAAATTTTCCAAAAAGTTTTAAATCTAAACTTATAATTTTTTGTCTATTTTTTGCGCCATTTAATTCAGGAAATCTGACGATTTCTGTTTCCTGAGAAAAGTAACAAAGAGCCAAAGAATTAATTTGCCAAAAGTTTTTCATAAATTTATTTTATTATCCGGAATCTACAAATGATAAAAGTCGGAAACTTTATGGATCTTAATATTTAATAATGTTGATAAGTTTAATTTTATTTGGAAATATTTCTACGATGCTTACTTGGCAATGCCTTTTTTTTTGACAGCAGATTTAATTTACTTACAAAGAATTTTTGTAAACACTTTAAGTGTAGCATTATTATAAATCTGGGTCATGAAGTCATAATCAATATAGTAAGAACAAATATCAAGTCCATGAATGGCAATGGGTGCTCAGTTAAATGGGATGTAGGGAAAACCAGAGCAAGTCTGCCTCGGGCATGAGCTTTTTTAAAAAAATTATTTAGTTTTTAAAATCTCTTAATTATTCATTTTTATCTCGATCCTAATTTTTTTTTAAATTTATAATTACAAGGGAGCTACCGCAATTTTGTAAAATTAATTTTATTTACTTTCTGTAAAAGTAGCCTGATTAAGAAAATTGCGCGTATAGTTTATGAAATTTCCGACATGTGCATTTTTTTAGAAATATTTTTTTTTCATTATTTAACTGTCAAAAAAAATTTTTTTTTAATTTCAAATGTCTGCTAACTTTACTATCATGAAAATATGACAATAAAGTTAGCAGACATTTAAAAATTTTTTGATTTTTTTTAACAAAAAAACAAACATTAAAAAAAATATTTTGAAAAATTGCGCGTATAGTTTATGAAATTTTCGACATGTGCATTTTTTTAGAAATATTTTTTTTTCATTATTTATCTGTCAAAAAAATTTTTTTTTAATTTCAAATGTCTGCTAACTTATGATCCTGAAGTTAGCAGACAATTAACAATGTTGAATTTTTTTTTTCTAATAAATAAATTTCAAAAAAATAAAATAAAAATATGCACATGTAGAAAATTAAAAAAGCTACAGGTGCAATTTTTTAAATATTTTGTTTTTTTTTAATTTATCATTTTTTTTTTAATTCAAAAATTATTAGACGTCGGCTAACTTTAGTATCATTGCTAACTTTACTATCATTAAGAAAATCGTATACTATAAAAAAACTGCCGGATTAAATTCGGATTTGAATAAAATCCGTAATCACATCGAATTCACTCCTAATTTTTTCCCAGACAGCATTCAAGTCGGAATGACTGCTTTACTTGGTCTTTTTGAAGGCGTCCTCAAGAAGTCTTATAATGACTTCTTAAAGGTTTAAGACTCTTGATTAAGAGTTCTTCAAGACTCCATAAACAAGACGTCAGTTTTATGACGTCTAAATGTATTCTTTTTTTGACTCCTTTATGAAGTCAAAATTAGGAGCTCCTTAAGATGTCGTAGTAAATTCATACTGGTCTTATTTGCGAAGTCAGAAAAAAAACTCTTTGAAAACTTCTTAAAGACTTCTTTAAGATGTTGATGAGACGTCCAAATCATAAATAGGAACTCATTCAGAACTCATCAAGACGTCATTTTGCTATTTGGGTTACAGTGCGAGCACGAAATGTAATTTTTTTTCAATTATTAAATTGGTATTGAAACATTTTTCCTGTGATTTACTGAACTTTATAAACGTAGCAATCAATGAACTAAAAGAAAAAACATAAAAAATTAAAGTTAAATTATTTTTATGATTAATCTATTTGCCACTTGTTTGAAAGTTAAAAGGTAATTGAATCATTATTAATTTTTTTTCTTATTAAATTTCTCTATACTTTCAAAACTATATCTCTAGTGCTGTCGCAAAAAAAAAAACTTTATGAATGCAACTTTTTATTATTTTTATACAAATTATTAAAGTTTATAATCTTTAATTGATTAATAATCATAAATAATACAATAACTTTAAAAGTACATTAAAAAGTTTAATCTTGTAATTTAATGATACTTTTAAAACTTTTTAAAGTTTTCATTCTTAACGCTTCTATTAATCATTATTCATATTATTTTATTTATCAACAACATATATAGATTATTATGGACATAAAATACTTAATGTTCAGCATCATTATTCTTGTAGGATATGTTATTATTATGCATAGTTTTGTTTTAAGATAAATGGCTTAAACTTGTAGTATTCATCAGAGACACAAAACATTTATATATATCCATATACATATATTGGGGTGACAGTAATTTCCTTTATTGAAATTTATGTCTTACGTTTTAATTTGAGCGCGAAAAGAAAAAAATTTAAAGCCCGGGAAATTTGAAATTAAAAAAAATTTTTTGGCTAAAATTTGAATTTTAAAAATTAGACAAGTGATTGCTGTTATGTATGTGTGTAGTTTATTATTTTCTGATGTTAATTTTTTTTAATTTGAGCGCGACAAGAAAGAAATATAAAGCCCGGGAAATTTGAAATTTAAAAAATATTTTTGACTAAAATTTGAATTTTAAAAGTTAGTCAAGTGATTGCTGTTATATATGTGTGTAGTTCATTATTTTCTGATGTTAATTTTTTTAATTTGAGCGCGAAAAGAAAAAAATATAAAGCCCGGGAAATTTGAAATTTAAAAAATATTTTTGACTTAAATTTGAATTTAAAAAATTAGGCAAGTGATTGCTGTTGTATATGTGTGTAGTTCGTTATTTTCTGATGTTAATTTTTTTTAATTTGAGCGCGAAAAGAAAAAAATATAAAGCCCGGAAAATTTGAAATTAAAAAAATTTTTTTTGCTAAAATTTGAATTTTAAAAATTAGGCAAGTGATTGCTGTTATATATGTGTGTAGTTTATTATTTTCTGATGTTAATTTTTTTCAATTTGAGCGCGACAAGAAAAAAATATAAAGCCCGGGAAATTTGAAATTTAAAAAATTTTTTTTGCTAAAATTTGAATTTTAAAAATTAGATAAGTGATTGCTGTTATATATATGTGTAGTTTATTATTTTCTGATGTTAATGTATACAGAGAGTGCCTAAATATGCCATGAACAAACATTTGTAGAGTAGTCATGAATCAAAGTGCATACAATAGATTTAATATACGTCTAAATATTCTCAGTACCTTGGAATGAAATAGTCGCGTGAAATTCGTACAATTTAACATACACATCAACCAACAGCAGACTATTAATTGACCGAGTGATTCGTTATACTTGGGTATAACAACATAACACTTTACTCTCTGTGTATTGTACAATTGCGTACGTCCTGTACTCACTACGAAACCTAAATTTAACGGCATGAGACGAATAATCGTCATTCAATTAGAACAAATTTAAATGTCCAGACCATTTACACATCACAATTATTCCATTCCATTTAATTATTCTCACTGACTTTAACTTCCAGTCTATTTGTTTACCTCATGATGTTCACAATCCGTACAAATCGTTTATATTGATTAGAATCCAGATAAAAATTATTTTTTACGTCTAACGAAACCCCGAAAAATTTCATTTGAAAAAAATTTTCCAAAGAAACTTTATAAACAAATGATTAAATTTTTAAGTTTTCTCAAAGAAAAACAAAATTAAAATACAAAAGTTTAATATGAAAAATTATTTTTTGGCTTCTTGAGCAAAAAAGTTTAAAGTAATTTTAAGGAAATTAAATATCACTATATTTTATAAAATTTTGATTTATTTGCTCTCAGGAATGAATAAATTGGAAGAAGTGAAAAAAAAAACAAATAAATAAAAAAATTTATTTTTAAACAAAAAAAAAGTAGAGAAAATTTTTCAAGTTCAATGCGTAGAATTGTTTTTCCGTGTGTTTTTAAAATCTAGAAATGAATCACTGGTTATTTTCTTGGCGCTATTTGCCGAAAAAATGTAGGATGTAGTTAAAAAGAGAAATAAAAAAGTTGAGAGAGTAAAAGGGACAAAAGAAAGTGGAAACGATGAGGAGTAAAAAAAGTAAATGTAAAAAGATTAAGTACGTGAAAGAGAAGAGAAAAGTTGTAAGACTTTTTTTTTTAACAACTTTTTTGTGTAGGAACGAAGAGCAATAATTTCTATCGAACACCTTCCAATTTTTTTTTTTTTTTTTTTTTTCTGATTGAGAAAATTTTTCTTGTAATTAAGAACTGCATAGTTTGATAAAATTTACTTTAAACTTACTCCAACATAGTCAATAATGTTTTATTAATGAGTACAGAGTAATTTTTTTTTTTTTGTAATTAAACATGAAAGAAAATAGAAAAATTTAATTATTTGCCAATTTTATTAATTTTGAGTGATAACAGACCGTTCAAAAACAACGGGGCAAGATGGGCCGTTTGAAAAATAACTCTGCTCTACTGTATAAAAATAAAAAAATTTAAATGAAAGTTAAATTTTTATAGCTGACTGTTTTAAAAAGAGTTTTATTAACTTTTTGCTCGGCAAAACCTTGCAAAGAAAAAAAATATGTGAGTAAAAAAAGACCTGGGGCTAGTCATTTAAATTCTGCTGAATTAATTACTTTTTTTTAAATTTATTTCTTATTCAAACCATGTCCCTTTTTACTTTACCGTAGCTTATTGCGTATCTTGCTCGCCGATAAGAGAATAAATGTCTAGTGACGTGTCAAATTGATAGATCTCGAGTAATTTTTTTTTGTTCTCAAATTTAAGTCTCACCTCTAATTGAAATTTTTATCTGGATCAGCTCGAAAAAAATTTTTGAAAACTAGTCTGGTCATCTCTAGTCGATATATCGATAAAAGTTCATTAGGTTCAATTTTCGATGTACGAGTCGACTCCTGAAGTTCCGGAACTTCAAAGACTAGACACTTATACTGACGATAAATATAAAAAAGTATCTCACGATATATAAATAATATTATTTCAATTATTAGAATGACATTTAAAAGTAATGGCAATGTCAGGATTATAAAATCCCATGAAAAAGGTAAAAGGCGAATAATTTACGTCGATAAATCCGATTAGGAATTTGCTAAATCCGTAAGTAAATGTCAGCTAAAAAAGATTTACGTTGATAGGTAGTTGGAACCAGTGACTGTTAAATCGACATAATAATTCATTTTATTTATTTTTATAACATTTGAATGATATAAGAGTATGTTGCATAAAATCTATAATATATGTATATAAAGTAAATGCTTATACGATAATATAAAATGAAAAGTTTTGCATTTTCGAAAGATGTCACGTTCGGGATATCACATAATCGAAACTCAATATTCTCTACATACAAGAAAGATTAAACTGTGTTATACATTTTCGATACAACCTCATCATATCATACTATTTTTTGACTCATATATTTTAACTGCAGCTGTAAATTGGTCATTGTGAAATTTACATTTTACAATTATACACGGAATAAAACTAATCGCTCGCTGCTACTGAGAACGATATGCAGCAGCAGGCGATTACGAGTTGCGAGCTGTTATAGACTTTTTATCGCAGGTAGCAACGGATTATTTTTTCCGTGTAGTGGAAAAAACCCCAAAAAGACTTGGGAAAAATTATATTTTCAACTTTCGACCCGTATGAGGATGGACGAGGATGACACTGTCTATGGAAGGTAGTCCGTAAATTTTTCCCTGTTGAGAATAACTCTATACAATAGGAACATTTTTTGTCCCTTATAATGCCCTCTAGTAGGAGAGACCCTAAAAAGTCCTGGGAAAAATTCTTTTTTTGACTTATGAAGCCGCATCTGGCCAGGGAGGATCCAGGGGGATGCATACCATGGATTTCTACAAAGAGTAGGCCATAACTTTTTTCCTGTTGGGAATAACTTCATACAATACAAACGTTTTTTGTTTCTTATGGTGTCCTGTAGTAGAAGAAACCCTAAAAAGTCCTGGGAAACATCCTTTTTTTGAGTTATGAAGCCGCATCTGGCCAGGGAGGATACAGGGGGATGCATCCCATGGATTTCTATAAAGAGTAGCCCGTAACTTTTTTCCTGTGGGGAATAACTTCATACAACACAAACGTTTTTTGTTCATTATGATGTCCTCTAGTAAGAGAAACTCAAAAAAAGTCCTGAGAAAAATGATTTTTTTGACTTGGGACCCATATGAAGATAAATGAGGATGACACTGTCTATGGGCTACTATGGAAAATAGCCTGTAACTTTTTTCCTTTTGGACATAGCTCCATATAATATTAACGTTTTTTGTCCCTTCTGGTGTCCTCCGGTAGGAGAATCCCCAAAAAGTCTTTAGAAAAATTCTTTTTTTGACTTATGAAGCCGCATTTTATGAAGGAGGATCAGGGGGGTGTAGCCCATGGATTTTTTTAAAGAGTAGTCCGTAACTTTTTTCCTGTTGGGAATAACCCATTACAATAAAAACGTTTTTTATTCCTTATGGTGTCCTCTAGTAGGAGAACCCTCAAAAAGTCCTGAGAAAAATTTATTTTTCGAGTAATTGACGTCGGGCAGATACAGGCAGATGACACTATCTATGTATTTTTCAAAGAACACCCCGTAACTTTTTTTCTGTTGAAGATAACTCCACACAACATAAACGTTTTTTGTTCCTTATGGTGTCCTCTAGTAGGAGAATCCTCAAAAAGTCCTGAGAAAAATATTAAATTTCCAAATATTCACAGAAATGTATAGAAATTAATCAAATTTAAAAAAAAAAATAATTTCTTTTCCAACATATTCTATAATTTTTGACTCGACACTGCACGTCAAACTAATAATTCAAACAGGACTGTATATAACTCGGGATATATTATCTACAGGTCGCAGATTAATGTCCAGGACTTATCTGTCTGATGCAGCTCGACCACTTTAAATTATAGCTTTGAGATTTTATTTAACAAAAGTGTTATTCCTGTGACCTTTTCATACTACTTTTGGTACCATCTTTATATCTATATAGGTTTATAAAAGTTATATAAACCCACAGGATTTTTTATTACTAATCTTATATTTTATGTTCTTCAAATATATATGTGGGGATGTATACAAATACCTACATCTATATATCAACCACGTCTTTTATCATTTTATAGATAATTTACTTTATAAATGTGTCATATTTTTCAAAAAATAGCTGACCTCCCATATACATCTTATTTTGTTATTTATTTTGTATATAAAAAATATATCGAATTTCATTTCACATGAATTCAATCATATATATTTTGGGCTTGCTTCTCTATCACAGCTTACTTTGTGACAGGTCCATTACAAGTATATTTATATAAAAAAACCTTCATAGGCTACGAAATTCAAAAATATATAATATTGAAATCGGTTGACCTGACGGGTCAGCCCCAAAACCTCCTGTCATTTTCGAGCTCCATGAGCTCAAAACAAGCTCTGCTTATATTTAATGCAGCGAGCTAAAAATATCTGAGATCTGTTCAAAACAACTTTCCAAAATTTGGCCGAAACCAATAACTTTTCTTTCTTTTGAAAATTTGAATTTTTTTAGCGGCAAATTCAAAAATTTATAAAATCCTCTATATGAAAACTAAATTGACGTCTAATACACATAAAAATTTATAATTACCGCATCACTTTCTTCTACCGGAAGTCTTTTTTATAATTTATTTTGAACTTTATATAACACAAACGTATCATAAATTTGTCTTTTCTCCAAAAATAATTTCAAACAACGTAATATTAAAATCCCTCAAACATTCACGAGTCCAGTTTCCTTAAATATTCAAAAGTTGAATTTCCGAGACAAATATATAAAACTCAAGTAAATATAAAGAATACTCGTTGTAGTTTAAATATTTCCAACAGTTACACATAGCTATGAATATTTTAAAATATGAAATACAAGAAAGTTTCAAATATATCCATATATTTTTTTTACAAACTGAAACATAATAAAAAGTATCCGTAGCAAATAAAAATACAA
Organism: Microplitis mediator; assembly: GCF_029852145.1. NCBI lineage: Eukaryota > Metazoa > Arthropoda > Insecta > Hymenoptera > Braconidae > Microplitis > Microplitis mediator. The sequence continues at coordinate 628,669 of NC_079977.1, forward strand.
ACAATGTGAATATAGACGAGTATAGTTTTGAAACCTGATCCAAAAATATAAATATAAATATTTTTCAGTCTGCTGATTTTTGAACAATACAAGTAAAAAAAAAAAAAAATATAGACGAATAGAGAAATTTAGACTTGGCTGTGGTCGATGTGTACATGAAATCAGGGATATGTAACCTAACGATTCAATCGATGCAACCAATATATTTTATAGTATGGCTGGTGAATTGCTTCATATATATGATGCTAAAACCTCAACTTTATATTTAGCCTATCTGTTCATGACATTCTATACATACTCTACATACTCTCCTATTTTATTTTAAATATATACACATATATATATTAAAAGAGCAAACTAAATAAATCTACTTCGGATGTATGGTAAAAAAAAATTAATGTCAACAAGTGAGCAGGTAATTTTTTTTTACGGCTATTATTTGTTCGCTAAATAAAAGTAAACGGTAATTATAAAATACAATGCATTTAAATATGTAAATTGATGAGATAGTTAAATAAATAATGGACGAATTAAATTTAATTTAAAATTTGATAAAATGTTTATTTATAAAATTATTTAAATTTAAATTAAATACACGGAGAAAAATTTATGGTAACGATTACAATAAATTATGGGAATGGTTCCCATAATGTATGGTAACCGGTTTTATTGAAATGTCGATTATAGTAACCGTTACCATAATATTATGGTAACCATTACCATAATATTATAGGAACCATTACTATAACATTATGGTAACCATTACCATAAATATAGTAACCATCACCATAAATATGGTAACCATTACCATACTATTATGGTAACCATTACCATAATATATAGTAACCATCACCATAAATATGATAACCATTACCATAAATATAGTAACCATCACCATAAAAATGGTAACCATTACCATAAATATGGTAACCATTACCATAATATATGGTAACCATTACCATAATATATGGTAACCATTACCATAATATATGGTAACCCATACCATAAATATAGTAACCATCACCATAAATATGGTAACCATTACCATAATATATAGTAACCATTACCATAAGTATGGTAACCATTACCATAATATATGGTAACCATTACCATAATATATGGTAACCCATACCATAAATATGGTAACCATTACCATAATATATGGTAACCATTACCATAATATATGGTAACCCATACCATAAATATAGTAACCATCACCATAAATATGGTAACCATTACCATAATATATAGTAACCATTACCATAAATATAGTAACCATCACCATAAATATGGTAACCATTACCATAATATATGGTAATGGTTTCCATAATATTCGTAACGGTTACCATAATATTCGTAACGGTTACCATAATATTATGGTGATGGTTACCATATATTATGGTAATGGTTACCATATATTATGGTAATGGTTACCATATATTATGGCAATGGTTACCATATTTATGGTGATGGTTACTATATATTATAGTGATGGTTACTATATTTATGGTAATGGTTACCATATATTATGGTAATGGTTACCATATATTATAGTAACCATTACCATAAATATGGTAACCATTACCATAATATATGGTAACCATTACCATAATATATGGTAACCCATACCATAAATATGGTAACCATTACCATAATATATGGTAACCCATACCATAAATATAGTAACCATCACCATAAATATGGTAACCATTACCATAATATATAGTAACCATTACCATAAATATAGTAACCATCACCATAAATATGGTAACCATTACCATAATATATGGTAATGGTTTCCATAATATTCGTAACGGTTACCATAATATTCGTAACGGTTACCATAATATTATGGTGATGGTTACCATATATTATGGTAATGGTTACCATATATTATGGTAATGGTTACCATATATTATGGTAATGGTTACCATATTTATGGTGATGGTTACTATATATTGATAATGGTTACCATAATAGTATGGTAATGGTTACCATAATATGGGAATTGTTACCATAATTATGGGAATTATTCCCATACTTATGGGAACTTTTCCCAGAAAGTATGGGCCTATATCCCATAATTCCAAGTAATCATTACCATAACGGTATGGGATGATATTTCATAAACGTATTAGGAACGGTTATCATAAATTTCTCTCCGTGTAGTTATAATTTTAGTAGCAAATAATTTATTCGAGGTACATGCAGTTGTTTTGTATTTTTAAATTTTTAAAAAATAATCTGTTTTATTATGCCGGGTATAAAGAGAACAACGTAATATATCTGTCAATGTGAACACGCGGAATTAATCAATTGAGATGGGATATGAGTTTAATTGATACTATCGTGTTTAAAATTTCATTTATAAGATTAAATGATGCATAGGGAACTTTTTTAATTGATAATAGTTTTTTTTATTGGAATCGATTTTATTTAATTTTCACGGTCGATTATTTTATTTTTTTAATTAAATAAATATGTAGAGTCTTAACTATTCGATATACATAAAAATTGAATCAGACCTTTTTTGTAGAAAATTTAATTTCAAACAAATTTGACCTCAGCTATTTTTGTCATAGCTTTGATAGTTTAGTCAAAATAAAAGAAAAAACCAAAAATTTTTGAGGCGGGAAAAAGTTATGTTTAGTTCAAAATTGAAAATTCAGTCAAATTATTGATTGTACGTAAAAAATAAATCAGATGTTTTTTGTAGAGAATTAAATTTCCTACAAAAATGTATAGAGATGTTTTTGTCGCAATTCTAACGGTTCAATAAATATTCAAGTTTATTTGAAAAATTTTATAAGAGAATACAATCAAATCGCGAAATTAGTAACTTTGTTTCCGGTAAATAACTTCTGAATGACTGCCAGCTTGCAAAAAATACGAGTTTAATCTTACGAATGACCGTAAAAACAGAGCAACTGGATAAAAGATATGTAATATTTGTCCGTCGAAAATTAATATCGATCAGCAATTAATTAATCGAACTAATTCTGAAAACATCTATTTCGTGTTACTTGATAACATGTAAGCAGTAAAATTAGATTTAGAGCTTACGAAATTGCCGATATTTTTTCCAAGTCTAGACCAGAATCCAGAGTAAATCAATAAAATTAATTGTTATTACCGGGCGAAATAGAAACGTCAAAAAGTAATCCCATTATACATATAGATTTGAATATATCAGGTTAATTTTTTTAATAAGTTCTAGGAAGAAAAAATATTTTTTATTTTTTTTTACATAAAATGCTGAGGCATTTTACCCTGCCTACATTTACATATATTGGTTGATAAGTAAAAAAAAGTTTATATTTATTTTTAAATATATTCAAATTCGTATGTAAATATCCCAGCGTTTTATTTGCTGAAGAAGTGAAACAGACAAAAGAGCCAAGAACATTTAGAACAAGTGTAACTTTTCACCTAAAACTATCTCATTTTCACATCGTGCTCATACTTGCAGCCAAGCATTCTTATATATTCATCTATGTATATATATTTGTAGACGTACACTCACACAAATGTATGTGTGTGCGGTATAAAGTGCAAGGAGATTTTAAAATTAAACAGTCTGTGGTATTTCACGCTCTATAAGTGAGCTTTGTGCAATTAGCCGGCGCCCTTCCATTATAACACTAAATTTCTTAGATCTTTAAACTCAAAACTTAGACATCGCTAAGTGCTTAATTGTAGCCTTGATAAATTTTGTGAATTTAAATAATTTCCACAAGTTTTCATTTTATCTAATTATATTTAACCGCCAAATTGCTAAACTTTTTAAATTTTTAATCTGCAGCCTTTGTAAACAATTTATGAGCTGTACAAAAAAAAATATAGGGGAAGGTGGGGCAGAGCGGCCCCCCTAAGCCAATTATTATTTTTTGTGGCTTTCAACCATAAGATCACTTTACTTTTGTCCTATTTCGAACAAATTTATGGACATTTTGCCAAAATTCTGAAAAAATTTTTTTTTTTTGTGGGGCAGAGCGGCCCCCCTCCAAAAAGTGATAAAAAAATTTTTTTTTTTCGTTTTTTTTTTTTTTAAATTGTTTTCATCATTAAGAATGTATTTCTTTCTCTTGACAACTATTTTTGGTTTTATATTACTCGAAAAAAATTTTTTAAAGTGTAAAAAATCGTTCACTCTCGATTACCTTAATAACTAATTGTTATTTAATAAAAAAAAAATCAATTCTATAATTTTACTTGATTTCAAAAATTTATCAAGTAAAAAAAAAATTTAATTTTTATAAATTTTTAATGACCAAATTTGCCTCTTACATCGAGAAACGGCCGAAAAATATGAAAAAATAATTTTTTCGGAAGTTTCGGCTGGTCCATTTTGCCCCAGGTATTATGCGTAGGGCTAGAAATGTGGAATTATAATAATTTTTTTTTAATTTGACGATAAAAATATGAAAAAATCACTTTTTCAAAATTTTGGGCTTGTCCATTTTGCCCCAAATGTCATGCGTAAGGGTAAAAATGCGCAAACATATCGGATTTACAGTAATTAGTCGAAAAAAAAAAAATTTTTTTTTGATCAAAATTTCAGGGGGGCCGCTCTGCCCCACCCTCCCCTACTTCAGTTTAATCCCATGGGGATGAAAAAAGTAATTTAATTATTTTAAAAAAATTATAAAATAAATAATTTTTTTTCAGACCCCAAAGATAAAAAGTATAAGAAAATTTCCCTTAATCCTGTAAATAATTTATAAAATAATTTATTAGTGTTTGCAAATGGTATTAGGTATTGATAGATCCTTATTTATTAAACTGGCACGTCCTAAGTAGTTGCTACAATGTAGTATTAAGTTACTATGTTAAATATTTTGTAAACAGATCCTTTTCAGTATTCACTGCAGGTCTAAGCTCTATACTATATATATTTGATACTGTAGACTATTCGGAATCCTCTATACTACTAGACTCCAGGGCAATAAAACAATCCCATTGAGAAAAATAAGAGGAAAAACCCTACCCAGAATTATAAATTTTATTACTGCCCATAAAAGGTTTAGACAAATAGTCATCTGTATCGGATTAAGTCCAACTTGTAACAAAAAATATTTTCCCAAGCATAAAAATAATAATAGCAGACATTATCAAGTACCCGAAACCGGAATTTACTACTCTGTCTGCGGATTCTGCAGACCTGAGCTATTTGTTTCCAACATTTTGTTTCTAACCGAAGGTTAGAAAGTACTTAAAAAATATTAAATGAATTTTATAGTCACGAAGGATTAATGGGACTTAAAATTTTATTTTATTGCGACTCAAATAGATATTATTGATGTACATGTCGATAAATATCTGAGAATTAAACTTATAAGCATTACATTAATTTCAATTTCATAAATATTAATACAAGAAAGTTTCACATATTTTACTAGTAAGCCAGTAGAATTAAACTGTCGATTCTATTTTGATAAATATTAATCAGTAAAATACTGAGTATATATATCTATATATTTTTGTAAAGTTAAATTTTATGATGAAAATGAAATTGTAAATTCATTAAAAGTCGCTTTTTAACTTCCGGTGTCATCAGCAACTTTTCGGGCTGACGCTGGGATTCGAACCCACGCTTGGCCAGTTACCAAATTCGAGTGGTAGCCTACTTACCTCTCGGCCATAGTGACAGGATTTTGTAAATTTTTCTAACTATCTTTTGATAAAAAATTTATGTCGCTTGAATTGAAGGCTATTTTAAATAGTAAAAAAATTTCGACATAAGTCATAAATTTGAATACAAAAAATATTTGACACTTGAATATACATGTATAATAGGGTGGCCCAAAAAAACCGACTATTTTTTTTTTTTCGAGTCTCTAACGAAAATTTTTTGGTTGAAGATGTTGTAAGAAGCCTCTCCAAAAATCAGCTCGATAAAAATTTTTCAAGAGGTCGCTCACAAATTTTGAAAATATCAAAAATGATTGGAATTCGGATTTTTGTTTCGGAATTTTTTCTTCCTCGTGGCAGCAATATATTATATCTGTAAAATTATGACGATGCTGAAAATTTCAGCCCAATATTTAAATATTTAAACGGCGCTCAAGAATTTTGAATATTAACTGATAATATGTAACTAAGACTTTGAATTAGTTTTTGTATTTTTTTATGACTCAATTACTGTCATTTCACTTGAATATAACTTTTGCATAACCGAAAATATACAGGACAGTCTTAAACAATAAAATTGAGTAAGTTTTGAATCAGCTAAAAAAACCTAAAAATTGAATTAAAAAATAAAAAAGTATGTAAATAACTTATTATTTATATTTCTCGGGTTGTATTTTTATTCATTATGATACAAATTAATGGTAAAAAAATTGAGAAGGTTTATTATTAACATTCAAGGGTCGCTCGAAAACGTCCAAGAGACAGTACTCGGAAACATTCAAAATTCTTGAGCGACGTTTAAATATTTTAATTTTGAGCTGAAATTTTCAGCGTAGTCATGATTTCATAAATATAAACTACAGCTGCCACGAGAAAGAAGAAATTTAGAACAAAAAAATCCTAATTTCGATGATTTTTGATATTTTCAAAATTCGTGAGCGACCTCTTGAAAATTTTTTATCGAGCTGATTTTTGGAGAGGCGTCTTGAAACATCTTAAACCAACAAATTTTCGTTAGAGACTCGAAAAAAAAAATAGTCGGTTTTTTTGGGCCACCCTAATGTATAATATATACATATATCATTAAAGCAGATCCTCAAAAGCACTTCGCTCCGTTTTGGACATAACGTCACATTGGTGGATTAAATTTCTATACAGTAGGCAACTGACGTCACCTGTTACGGCGAATGGCGATCCCCATATATGAGACGGGGGGAATACCAATGTATGTAGATTAGTATAGTCTAGTCCGCTTGTATCATATGCTTGTCTAACTGACAGACACAGTTCCTCAGTATTAATCAGAGACAACCCTTCTCTACTAGTGTACTAGTGCTCAACTGTTCATGGTACTGCCACTGATATTGCTACTGAGCCTGAGAATCGAGACTCGGAGAACTGAGGTCTGAGAACTAATTAGAACACGAGATTTCAAATATTGTATGTAGTTTACAGTGATTCAGGTTACACTGTTTGAATTAAATGTCATTTTAAAAGTTTAATTAACAGTAATTTCAAATTTAAACTTTATAATAACTTTTTATTTGCATGCTCACTGAGAATGAGGATTTAAACTATACCTTCACTCAGCTTTTTCATTCTTTTTTTTTCTCATTTAAATTATTAATTAATATTTATAAATGCCCATCATTAAAGTCAACAGATTATTTAACTTTGAATAATTAATTACATATTTATATCTCCGTAAATAATCATTGAAAATTTAAGCTGTAATTTTTTTTTTTTTAGTCAGTCAAAAAAAAAATTCATCCCCATAAAAAATATTTTTTCCAATAGCCTAATAATCCATTACACTGTAAAAAATCACCGGGGTAAGTCTAAGTGGTGTAGGTGTTAAAATTGGTGGTGTTAAATTTTAACCCCAAAAGTGGTGTGAAAATAACACCGCCGCCGGTGTAAATATTCTGTACTGGTGTTAAAATAACGCCGCCGCCGGTGTAAATATTCTAGACCGGTGTTAAAATAACACCGCCGCCGGTGTAAATATTCTAGACCGGTGTTAAAATAACACCGCCGCCGGTGTAAATATTCTGTGCTGGTGTTAAAATAACACCGCCGCCGGTGTAAATATTCTAGACTGGTGTTAAAATAACGCCGCTGCTGGAGTAAATATTCTAGACTGGTGTTAAAATAACGCCGCCGCCGGTGTAAATATTCTGTACTGGTGTTAAAATAACGCCGCCGCCGGTGTAAATATTCTAGACCGGTGTTAAAATAACACCGCCGCCGGTGTAAATATTCTAGACCGGTGTTAAAATAACACCGCCGCCGGTGTAAATATTCTGTGCTGGTGTTAAAATAACACCGCCGCCGGTGTAAATATTCTAGACTGGTGTTAAAATAACGCCGCCGCCGATGTAAATATTCTGTACTGGTGTTAAAATAACGCCGCCGCCGGTGTAAATATTCTAGACCGGTGTTAAAATAACGCCGCCGCCGGTGTAAATATTCTAGACCGGTGTTAAAATAATACCGCCGCCGGTGTAAATATTCTGTACTGGTGTTAAAATAACGCCGCTGCCGGTGTAAATATTCTAGACCGGTGTTAAAATAACGCCGCTGCTGGTGTAAATATTCTAGACCGGTGTTAAAATAACGCCGCTGCCGGTGTAAATATTCTAGACCGGTGTTAAAATAACGCCGCTGCCGGTGTAAATATTCTAGACCGGTGTTAAAATAACGCTGCCGCCGGTGTAAATATTCTTTACCGGTGTTAAAATATTTTACTTTGGGAATGTGTGCGCGTATGTGTGAGTGTGTGTACATGTGTGTTTGAGTGCGTGTGTATGTGTTCTTTGCGTTTTATAAGCTTCCTGCCTTTACACCGGAATTTTAACACCGCCAAATTACGCCTCCTACACCGGTGTAATATCATTTTAACGCCGAGCGGAGTTAAAATGAGTCCATTTTTAACACCACCTTATTTACAGTTTAGAAAAAAATCTATAAATAACAATCGTAATTAATGAGTACAAATATACCCATAGAAAATTTGTTGATCTTCTCTATTTTAAAAATCTATGCTTATGTATCGAGTAATCGATATTTTTTTACATTATAATTCCCGAAGCCGAAACAGAAACCATCAGCATGAACATTCCATTGAGGTTGTTCTGAATGCACGAATAGGGAAGCCGACTGATACGACTAGTGTCTGACTGGTTGGCTTTAGAGCGATACTCATGTACAACTGGATGAAAACCGATAACTGATATCGCTTTTAGATATATATACATATAGACAAATCTCTTTATTCATTTCTCATCATTACCGTTGTCGTTATCGTTAATTCAAATGCTATTTGTTATTTTCTCACTAAACACTATCAATCACCCGTTACCTCACTTGCCACTAATCACTAATCATTAATTAAACATATACATATATATGTGTAATTTATATATAATACTACCTATTCAAAATCATAGACAATTAGAGAATATGAAGCTAGAAATTTTCGGAACAAGTAAATGAATTACTCGATTAAATAAAAAAAAAAAAAGTTTTAACCACGATGGCTATTGTGCCAGGGTGATAATAAATTATCCTGTTTCTCGTATTCTCGAGATTTCTCTATTCGGATTTAACTCAACACCTAACTGACATGACCGTCCAACGACAGATCCTTTAATTCACGAATTTCAACATAACGTACATACTACACTACACTTGAGGTATTTTCCAACTTCGTACTACACAGATGGGGATATTTCATTTCAGGATACAAAAGACCTATGGACAGAAATATTTAAATTATTATTTTATTTCAATTAGTGGTCATTTAATTTTTAATTTAAATTAAACTATAATTTTATTTTCAAACCACTCTACACTGTAAAAAATTCGCGGAGTGAAATTCACTTCGGAGAGGAGGTTTGGAAATATTATTAATAAAAAATAACTCTACTAAATAAAATCGAAGTAAAAACTCGCGTATTACATTACTGATCAGCTGATACGCACACACAGGCACACACTGTTAAACAGTTAAATATAAATTCATTTAAATGTTAAAACTTCGGATCGGAGTGAATTGAGATTGAAATAAAATTCACGTCACTCCGAAATCACTCCGCTAAAAAAAACTCCCAATTCACTCCGCACTCTCTAAACATGAATTAGTGGAAATTTCATTAATTACGTTAGTGAAGCAGTATTCACTTCATAATCAGTGTATTTAAATAACAAATTAGTGAATTCTCACTAATAAATTTAGTACTATAATTTTCACTAGCAAATTAGTGATTTTCACTACTGAACTACCGATATTTTCATAATTTCTACAAGTCAAACTGTTATTCACTTCTTAATTTATGAATTTCACAATTTCACTAGTAACTTTAACTAGCAAATAATTAAACATTTTACTAGATATAAATATAATTAATAATTATGGTGCTATTTTTAAAAATTTTAATAAAAAACTTTCAAAATAAAAAAAAATAGAAGTACAGAACAATAATATATTTATGTGAAGAGTACGTCAATCATAACATCACGGATTTTTTATTTCTTCATCAGTTATTGTTTGGTATCATAACGACTATACTATTTACACCCGCGCGATCACATGCGAAGGTCAGCGCAGTGGACAGCATCAAAGACTTTGAATCGGAAGGATGCAGGTTCGAGCCCAGCAGTCGCCGGGATTTTTTCATCAATCAAAATCATGTATACTTCCTCTAAGTAATGATTCTAATACATTAATCACATTTCGGATCTAATTACAAGTGTCTTATATTTTTTTTCGCAATATAATATTTTTTTTCACCGGTGAAATCATTGGATTCCCATATTCACTTTTAAATTTAGTAGATTCTCATATTCACTTATCAAATCAGTGAATTCCAATATTCACATATTCATTTAGTGAATATTCACTAATTCTGCGTGGTACAATTGTAGTATTGGCAATTAATGAATATTCACTTGAAATTAGTGAAAAATCACTAATTCATATTTAGAGAGCATGCGGAGTGACTTTTTTTTAAACTCCGGAACTCCGAGTGGCGAATTGAATTCGGATTGAAATTAAATCCGGATCCACTCCCGATTTTTTACATTTTATTCTAATGATTTATGATTAAATTGATAAGAAATTTTGAAAAATATGTCGGTATTCAAATATCTAGTCAATTTAAAAATATAAACTGTGGAATAAATGTTAGAGTCATTTTCAGTACACAAAAAAACTTAAAATTGAAAAATTTTAAATGTTTAGTCGGTTACTAAAATAATAAATTAAGTGAAATTATGAGGAAGATTTGATTTTCTGACTGAATAAATTTCTACTTTAGTAAGGTAATAAGATTTAGGATTTTTATTTTTTTTTCGAGGGTATTTTGTACGAGCTAGGGTAAAATAATAATGAAAAAAAAAAATAATGAATTTATGTAATAGTATTTTAAATATATAAATTATTTCGGTAGTTAAATAAATTTTCAGGCTTGCGAATGAAAATGTAATTACATATTTCGATAACTAAATTTATTTAACTTGAACTCCGCATGTACACTAATTATTTATATTGATAATGATAACGAACAATAAAAGTATTAAATTAATTTATTCTGGTATTTTGTGGCAACGAGTAATATAAAAGTTAATGAAAAAAAAAAGTTATTAGGAATTTTATTGATTTCGAGCGGGTGATATAAAAAAAACTCGTCGGGTTTTCCCCGTCTCATTTACCGCCGGAAGTTAATCGCAATGGTTTATGACATAATTAATGAAAAACCCTAAGGTTTAATTCAAAAGGAAATTTAAGAAATTACCATCCATTTATTGCGTAATGGAAAATTGGAATAAAATTAACGTTAAATAATTAAGCCTCCGGTTAATTAAATTTTACTCAAATGAAAAAGAAAAATTATAAATAATTTATGTTTAAAGTTGATATTATTATTGAAAATTCAAATTGTCTATTTTTGAGGTGGAAAATTTAAATCACTGTGTCAGCAGGCCGCTAGAAACCCGAATTATGTCCAGACCCTGAGGTTATTTTACCCTGCGAATTGCCCGATTTACCCGAAAAATCTTTATGTAGTTTCAGTCATAAAAAAAATTTTATTACCTATATAAAAATATAACTATATATTTTTTTTCAATTTCATTTCTTATCTTATCAGTAAAAATATGATGTGATAACACAAAATGGTGAGAGTTACACTGATAAATATGGGGGAAAAAAAAATTAGATCGTCATAGATCTCATTTTTTTTATTTAGATCAATGGAATAGATCTTCGCTAAACTCCCTGGTGGAAATTTTTTGGACTTTCCTCTAAAAAACTCTTTAGAACTTTAGAACTGAGTTTTTCAGAGAAAATTCCGAAAATTTTTCATCAGAGCTAAATTTAAAAATTCAAAATGTTCGATTTAAAAAAAAAATCAAAAATCTTAGATCTCCTCCCCCATGAAAAAAATTTATAAAAAAAATATATGTTAAAATAAAAAAAAAATATATTTTTAATATAAAAAAAATATATTAGTAATATATTTTAAATCTATAAAAATATAATTATGAAAATATAAAAAAATTATATAAAAAATATATTTTTTATATAATTTTTGTATATTTTTAAATATAAAAAAAATATATTTTTTGTATATTTTTAAATATAAAAAAAATATATTTTTTGTATATTTTTAAATATAAAAAAAATATATTTTTATACATGTATTTTTTATATATTCTAAGATATATTTTTAATATATTTAAAATATATACGAAAATCGGCCAAAAGTTAGCTATTTAAAATATATTTTTTATACATATTATATATATATTTTTTATGTATTTTTAATATATTTTTTTTATATTTATTATTTATTTTTTTTATAAATTTTTTTCATGGGGGCTGTCACCAATACAGATCAAAAATTTGAAAAAAATTCCGAGTTCGAAATTAGACTATAGATCTTCATAATTATTTTTGTTACACAAGACCCAAAAAAAGTTTTTTTTACATAAAAATCATACAGTTAAACAACAGAAATATCATTATTATTTAAACTATGTGAATTTTTACTTTATGTGTATTTTTATTTTATTTTACTTGCACTATTACTAGAGTATTGCCATGACGGGTTCACCGAAACTCATTTTTCTAACTACAATAGAACCGAATTGAATCGTTGAGTGGTAGTACACTTTGAGAATTGAACATTGAAAAGATGATTCAAACTTTTTATTTATTTTGTTTCGATTTACTTTATCCATTGCAATCCTAGTAATTGAAGATATCCATAACAATTTATCCAACAAATAAATTTAAACACATAAATAAAATAAAACAAAGTAGATAACGTCAATATAAAAAACAAAATATCTCAGGATTATTTTCGTTAGATTTTCAAGAGTACTTTCTTGACATTACCCTCAACTTATATTCGCTCAATAAAAAGTATCGAGTTCTTTAAAAAATAAAACAATAATTATTTACTTTCAGTAAGAAAAATAATTATTTTTATTTATTTTCTTGTGTAAACTTTTGAAAAAGTAATAAAAATTTACACCCGCAGTAAGTTTTCTTAAACTAAAAATACTTATAGATATTTTTGTTACATTATTATATTATTATTGTGAAAAATTATTATTACTTTAATATCTTTTGTTTTCACATAAAAATTTAAATTCATAAATTTTTATTGTTATTTCATAAATTTATCGGACTATTAAATTTTATTGTTTCCAAAGCTATAAAAATTATTATAAATTTATTCATTAAATATATTTATTATGCACATAAATAAATAAAACAATATTGAAAAATAATATTTTATCACATGCATAAAAAATTAATTAGTTATCTAATTAATTACTTAATTAAATTATTGTTAATTTTATTTTCAAAAAATTTATTCTATTGAAATAATCAATAATTTGATTGCCAGTTTAATAAACCACAATTGTATTGTTATCTGTATTTGTGGATAATAAAATATATAGATATATATATATATATATAATATAGATGACACACTAATATTAATTTCCTAGCTGCATATACGTTCGGTTATGCAATATAATAATGCATTAATTAAAATTAATTAAAACTTAGTTCGGATGTTCAGAGCAAGTGTCGTTGTCATGACAGCACGTGTATTGTGACGTCAAAATTGAATCGACTGGGATGCAAATAATCCACAATAATTTTAAATCTTGTATTTAAATTGTCAATTGCCAATATTATATATATATCATTTTTTATCGATATTGAAGTTAGCCGACATCTAATAATTTTTTGACTTTTTTTTAAACAATAAATTATAAAAAAAAAATTTTGGAAAAAATTGCACCTGTAGTTTTTTTAAATTTTCTACATGTGCATTTTTTTTTTTTTTTTTTTTTTTTTTTTTTGTAATCAATTCGTTGAAAAAAAAATCAAAAAATTATCAATTGTCTGCCAACTTCAAGATCATTCATATTTTTTTAAATCAATAATATTATTCAGGTTATATAGGGGGGGGGGGGTCGTAACCAAAAAATTTATTTTTTAAACATTCACTTTGAATTTCATTAAAAAAAAAAAAATTTAACGTATGAGTCACCGAAAATTTAGTATTTCCCTAAGTACCCCGTTTTGTCTCCCCCTCCCCTCTTTGTCAAAAATAAATTATATTAGATTCAAATCTGTTTTGTAAGAATATATATAAGATTATATTTATATCTTATATTAAAATCTCAATTTTTCTTTAGATGTCTATATCTACTGCAGTATTCATGACTGAATAATCTCTCGTCAATTCAATTTCCTAAATTCGATTTATACTACATATAATATATATACGAATACGACTTTATAATCAATTTTTATTAAATTTCAATTTCAAAAATAACTTATTTTTTAAATTTGAAATAAATTACCAAATTTCTTATGAGCTAAAAAAATAATTATTTAAAAAAAAAGCGCGGGAATTATTTAAATAAATTAACCAACCGCGCTAACAAAGTTGAGTTAGAAAAATTGTAATTTAAAAAAAAAGCGCGGGAATTATTTAAATAAATTAACTAACCGCGCTAACAAAATTATGAGTTAGAAAAATTGTAATTTAAAAAAAAGCGCGGGAATTATTTAAATAAATTAACCAACCGCGCTAACAAAGCTATGAGTTAGAAAAATTGTAATTTAAAAAAAAAGCGCGGGAATTATTTAAATAAATTCACCAACCGCGCTAACAAAGTTGAGTTAGAAAAATTATAATTTAAAAAAAAGCGCGGGAATTATTTAAATAAATTAACCAACCGCGCTAACAAAGTTATGAGTTAGAAAAATTGTAATTTAAAAAAAAGCGCGGGAATTATTTTAATAAATTAACCAACCGCGCTAACAAAGTTATGAGTTAAAAAAATTGTAATTTAAAAAAAAAGCGCGGGAATTATTTAAATAAATTAACCAACCGCGCTAACAAAGCTATGAGTTAGAAAAATTGTAGTTTAAAAAAAAAGCGCGGGAATCATTTAAATAAATTAACCAACCGCGCTAACAAAGTTATGAGTTAGAAAAATTGTAATTTAAAAAAAAAGCGCGGGAATTATTTAAATAAATTAACCAACCGCGCTAGCAAAATTATGAGTTAGAAAAATTGTAATTTAAAAAAAAGCGCGGGAATTATTTTAATGAATTGTCCAATCGCAGTAACGAACAAAAAAAGTCCGTCAATTTTTCTTACTCGTCTTGTTCTTACTTCCTGTAGAGCTGATTGGTTTATTTTAAATGTAACCAACCAATTGCAAGCCTTTAAAAAAAATTATCAAGGTTTTAAGGTCGGGAGACAAAAGAGCTCAGCGCTGAGCCGGGTAACGAACATGACAAGTTCAGTCTTGCTTACAAGTTGTCAAAGCAAACATGTGTTGTACTTAAATATATATATCTATACATATAAAATAATATATTTATTTTAAATCTATATTTATAATATAATTAAATTGAATTAAATATCACGATGAATGATGATATATTATTAACCGGAAGTAAAAGGAAATTAAATGACCTTGAGAATGTGGAGGAAAATAAAAATAAAAAACGACGCGATAAAAATTACAATGAATATGGACGTGATTATTCAAAATTATTAAATAACAGTTATATTATTGATAGTGATTCTGATGTCAGTGATCATGTGTAAGTATTTATTATTTATTTATATATTTATGACAAGATTCAAGTGCCAGTTTTTTTTTTTATTGAAAAATTGTTGAATTTTTTTGCTACAGTGAATTATCTGATTTTGATGCTGATGCTGATGAGACTATTGAGGTTGAGGATAATCCTGAACCGAGTACGTCATCGTTCACTCATACTAATGATTCTAATAATCTTTACGGTAAATAAATTATTTTTTTTATTTTATTTATTAAAAAAAAAAATTAATTATCAATTATTCTAGATTCAGATTCTGATTTGAAAGATTACGAAGTTCTAGATCAAGAATTTAAAAATGAAATGGATTTTAATTCCGGTAAAATCATTTTTTATAATTCAATCGGGAAATTTTTTTTTTAATTTTATTTTTAATTACAGTTTTTTTTTATGATACTGAAGTTAGCAGACGTCTAATAATTTTTGGATTTTTTTTTAGACGATAAACCAGAAGAAAAAAAATATTTGAAAAAATTGCACCTGTAGTTTTTTAAATTTTCTACATGTGCATATTTTTATTATTTTTTTTTTTAATTGATTTATTGAAATACGAAAATTCAAAAATTTTTAAATGTCTGCTAACTTCAGGATCATTTTTTTTTTTTATATTTAAAATTAAATTTTTTTTAATCTAAAAGACTTAAAATTATTTTTATTTAGACATTCGCAAAAATGATGAAAATAATGATGATGATGATGATGATGATGATGAAGATGAAGATGAGCTTAATCGAAGCTTTGAGGACAATGATGATGATGATGATGATGAACTTAATCAAAGATTTGATATTAATAATGTAAATATCCCATACGATTCATTCGAAGACACTTTCGATCCAACAATAACTGAAAAAACCGAAGAATTATTAAAACAGATTGAAAAAGTTGAACAAGATGTCGCACGATCTCGAGTGAGTTGTTTATCTAATTCAATTTTACTACAAAAAATAAAACCCGGTGATTTTAAAATGTCTAAATAATTTTCAGCAACTGATCGAGAGCTGTAACTTGGAAAAACTTCCCGACAAAGGTGAGCGTCAAAAGGACATTCTCGAGTTCAACGAATCGGAATTAGTTCGTCTGCGCAAAGAGTACGACCAAGTTCTCTCAAGCGCGAGCGTAAATAACCAAAGTCATCAGCCAGGATCTCGGCCATTCACGATGAACAAACTCCAAGTTCTCCATGGCACTCTGCTGTCCTGTCCAAGTGAGAACCAGCGTGAAAAAACTCCCGATGGTTTAAAGACGGCATTGAAACCTCACCAGGAGCATGCCTTAGCCTGGTTACTCTGGCGTGAGGCTAAAAAACCACCCAGTGGTATCTTAGCCGACGACATGGGTCTGGGGAAAACCCTGACGATGATTTCCCTGATCGTTAAATCAAACGAGGATCATCTTGACTCGGACTCGGACGATAACGCATCAACAACTTCAACCTCCGTCCCAGATCCTCGGGTATCAAGTGGATCAAAGGTCCAAGTCAAAGGTAAAACCCTCGTAATTTGTCCCGCGTCATTACTACAGCAGTGGAAAAATGAAATCCAACATCACTGTCACGAAAACGTTTTGCTCACTAAAATATATCACGGAACACAGCGTACCAACGATCGTCGTCTTTTAGCACGTTACGATGTCGTCATAACGACTTACAATCTCGTAGCACGTGAGTTTACACAAAAATCACCCTTTCAACCTGGCATACTCTCTCGTATTAAATGGCAGCGCATAATCCTAGACGAGGCTCACATAATACGTAACCCCAAAAGCAGTTACTGCGAGTCCGTCTGCGACCTCATGGCCGAGCATCGGTGGGCATTGACCGGCACGCCGATTCACAATCGTCACGACGACCTTTACTCGATAATTAAATTTTTACGTCTCTCCCCCTTCGATGATCACCACACATTCCGCAACGCCGTCGGCTGTCAAAGCGCTTCCGGCAATCAGCGACTGACAACTTTTATAAAAACTTTTATGCTGCGTCGCACTAAAGAAGACTTGCAGAATAAAGGTGACATGGAACGTCTACCCGATCGCACATCCGAAACAATAATTATTGAACTAGATCCTGATGAGCGATCTGTTTACAGTAAAGTACTCGCTTATTCCAAGTCCTTGTTTGCGGCGTTTTTATTTATGAGAGCCAACAAAGGTGAAGGGCTGGGTAGTTTTACTTACGACTCTATTGCTTCGCAGTATAATAGAGCTTATGATGACAGCAGTCGTAGAGGAAATGGCCGGCGTACTGCAAATGCCGGGGCCAGAGCTCGTGGAAGACCTAGAGGCAGAGCCAGAGGAAGGGGTAGAGGAAGAGGAAGAGGATCAGGATCAGCAATAACTGTTGATCACTTACAGTTTTTAGCAGAAAATTCGCATGATTTAAAACACACAAGGATGGTTTGGATTCTTGTCCTAATTTTGAGACTGCGTCAGTTATGTTGTCATCCATCATTGATTCATGGACTGCTTGAAGAGACGGACATCAACACCATTGGTATTGACAATGATGACAGCAAAGACATTGACATAAAAAAAATATCAGACATCACGAACATCAACAACGTCGATGGTGAAAATAATGAAAATGTTGGGCTGGGAAACAGCGAAGATTTGGTTGCAAGCAACCCAGTGTTCCAACGCAGCCGCAAGAGTTCAAAAGTCCGGGCGGTTATGGAACGAGTCGTGGAAATCCTCAAGACGAAGGATAAAATGATAATAGTGTCGCAGTGGACAGGATTTCTGAATGTAATCGCTGAAAATTTTCGCGGTTTACGCGATGCTAGGTACGCGATGTTCACCGGAGCAGTCAACGTCAGAGACCGACAGTCGGTCGTTAACGATTTCAATGACCCCGTCAGTGACACGAGGATCCTGCTGCTGTCATTGACTGCCGGTGGAGTTGGATTGAATCTCACTGGAGGTAATCACATATTTTTTGTTGACATTCACTGGAATCCACAGCTCGAGTGCCAGGCGCAGGATCGGATTTATCGGATGGGACAGACTAAAAAGGTCTTTGTTTATAAATTTATTACCAATGACACCATCGAGGAGAGGGTAAAAGAACTCCAGGATCACAAGCTGGCGTTGGCTTCCTCCATTTTGACTCCTGGCGCAGATCGATCCGGCAACCGGTTGACGCTCGAAGACTTACGGAAACTTTTCCGATAGATCTTATATTTATTTTCATGATTAAATATTAAAGATATATTTTTTTATTACAAATGTTACAATAAATTATTGTAGTGAGTAAAATAAAGTTTTAGAATAATTTTATTTTTCGAGTTATTTTTTTGGAGAAGACGTAAAAGACCGAGAGATTGATGATGCTGGTAAATAAATTTAAAAGTAATATGTTTGAGTATTGGAAAGTAAATTTTTGTTCGAGAATTATCTGACAGCTGATCTGGTGCTCACAAATCACGAGCAACAAGCTAGAACAAATAACGTCGTAGTTGGGAATTGGTAATTGAATCACGCTCGGCGATATACCTTTTTTATACCCACACTCGATTTGCCGTTTGTGGTTTGATAAAATGAACCGAAAAAAATTTTTTTGCATTATAATATTTAATTTAAAGTTGGTTTCATTTTAAAAACTCGATATTCAATTCAATTGAATTCTATTTTATTCTATTGACTCAAAGCTAGAGCTTTAAATATTTATTCAATAAAAAAAGTTATTCAGACCTTTTTTGTTGAGAATTTAACGGTCTACAAAAAAGGTCGGAATGACTTAATGCCCGAAATCGATAGTTTAAGCTCTAGAGGCTTTGAAAGCTCGTTTAACAATTTTTAGTCGGCAGTTCTAATAAAAATGAAAAAACAAAAATAAAAATAAAAATTACGGCTTAAATAATAAAAGTATCGAAAAACTCACATGTACTTTTTTTTTAGCCCTTTAAATTCTATACAAAAAGTATACGGATTACTTTGGCTTAGAGTAAATATTTCAAGTACCAGAAAATATTTTTTCAAATTTTTTTTATTTACCGCTTAATTTTTTTAAAATTATCTTATTTTTTAATTTTAAAATTATTTGTCCCGCGTTATTTTTTTCAAGCCGATAACTTCAAAGGGGACATTTCAGATGTACAGAGAAATATTAAAAGTTTTTTTTATTTTTATTGCAGATGAAAAGAATTTTTTTAGCATCGATTTAAAAAAAAATGTATATCTTTTTTTAAATTCAAATCTTGTTGAAAGATACTGATATTTTTGTATTTATTTTTAATTAAATTTGCATTTCCCTTTCATACAAAATTTAATTTAGGTCTCAAAAAATTAAACTAGATATTATAATTATTTAGTTTTTGAAATTATAATCATAATATCACGGCGGCTTAATTAAAAGTTTGACTACTTAGTGAACTATCGAAATAATTTATCGCTATACTTTAATAATTAAATCTGTTTAAATTTTAATTAACGATTGTTTTAGAGAAAAAATAAAAATAAAAAGAAAAGAGATAACGGGAAATGGGAGGTATAAAAATGAAATGAAATGATGAGAAAAGAGCTTTTTAAAAAATACATATCCTTTGTGAATGAATTTACGAGCTCGATTCCCGTGTCCACTCACGTGTATCAAACAAATTCATACGATTGTTGTTTATTTATTTTTATTTACTCAAAACTTTTTTTATATTGTCTACTTATATTAAGCAGGTTTAATTCTTTCATACAAAATAATACCCTCGGGAATAAAATATACAACTGGTTTATAAATACTTTTTAATTTAATGATTAAAAAAACTTAAATTTCGATAACAAAGTGACCAATAGCGAGACAGCTGAGGGAATTTTTAAGTTTCAGTGAATAATTTAGTTATAAAATAATGAAATTTTTGGGGTGGTCCGTTTTGCCCATCTGCTTTTATGAAGAAATTAAAAAAATATTTTAATTTACCCACAGAAATAATTATTTTCCCGCAACGGGTCTCGTTACCGTAAATAGAAAGAAAGATTTCAAATAATGGGCAGTACACAGAAAGAATTTTTTGATAAAAATTACTCTGTAATTTCGAGTAATTCTGGGCCGTTGCAAAAAATTGGTATTTTTTGTTTTAAATTTAATATTTTCCCTAACGGACCCAAATTACGGTAAATTACGGTAAACCCACCGTAAATTACGGTAATCCACCGTAAAATACCGATTTACCGTAAATTACGGTGGATTTACCGTAAAATACGGAAATACGGTAATCCACCATAAATTACGGTAATTCGGTAATCCACCCGAATTTTTTGCGATAGATTTATCGTATTCGACGGTAAATTTACGGTATACCTGCCGTAATTTACGGTAATCCACCGTAAAGTACCGATTTACCGTAAATTACTGTGCATTTACCGTAATTTGCGGTGGTTTTACCGTAATTTACGGTGGATTTACCGTAAAATACGGTAATCCACCGTAAATTACGGTAATTCGGTAATCCACCCAAATTTTTTACGGTAGATTTATCGTATTCGACGGTAAATTTGCGGTATACCCGCCGTAATTTACGGTAATCCACCGTAAAGTACCGATTTACCGTAAATTACGGTGGATTTACCGTAATTTGCGGTGGTTCTACCGTAATTTGCGGTGGTTTTACCGTAATTTACGGAAATACGGTAATCCACCGTAAATTACGGTAATTCGGTAATCCACCCGAATTTTTTACGGTAGATTTATCGTATTCGACGGTAAATTTACGGTATACCCGCCGTAATTTACGATAATCCACCGTAAAGTACCGATTTACCGTAAATTACGGTGGATTTACCAAAATTTACGGTAAATCTACTCGAATTTTACGGTATTCTACGGTAGATTTACGGTAAATCAGGTCTGCTAGGGTTTTGTTTAAATATTAACGTTGCTAGACTATGTTTTACTCTTCTACTGAGTAATTTTTTAAAAGTCTCATATTCAATCGATTATTGTGAATATCTCATCTTAATCTATTCATTTTTACTCCATGCGATTAATATTTACTCCCCAATATACCATTCTTTTAAACCCATTAACTTTTTGATGAAAAACTGCTTATAACTCAAATAAATTTTCTATCTATGGAAGTAATTTTTACTCTAAACTGCAGAGTAATATTTCAGTAGTCTCCGTTAATCATCGGTTAATATCGGCTTCAATTAAATGTCTTTTATTTTGCTCGCGACAACTTACATGTTACGCACACAAACGTAGGCTTGGAAAAAAAGACGATCTCTGTATCTCTCTATAACTTAATATTTATTTTAAAATTAAAAAAAAATTTGTATCTTTTCTTCTTCAACACAATAAGAGTAATTTTTTTTTTATTATTTTTCAAAATATTTATTTTAAGTCATATTCTAAAGCAATTAGATGATTTTTAGATTTTTTATGAAAATTTCAGCCTATTAATTGTAATTTTTATTGTAATTCAATATAAATTTTATAAATTGAATCATCAACTTTTTATCATAACCTACGAGTAAAAATTGAATTAGAGAGAATTTATTTAGACAGCCGCTAGATGTAATTTTTACTCGTAATTGTGAGTAAAAATTAATCTGATTGATTTTTACTCACTGAAAGAGTAAAATTTCGTAATTCGAAAGTAAAAAGTCGTAATGGCCCAAGATTACTCGATTTAGAGTAATTTTTAGAATAAAAAACATGGCAATATTCATACGAAAATTCTTTCCGTGTATTTACTTTCGTCGTTGAAAAAATTTATAAAAATGACACATAATAAATAATAATTTAAAGTTCACTTGGTTCCGTAATGTTGATACTGCAACAGTCACGCGATATTTTCTTATTTCGTCCATTAAAAGAATTATTAATAGTAATCCATTATAATCTAACAAGACAAAATATAGCTTTTATTTAAGGACACTCGTAAAAAGGAAATAACTTTGAATAAAAGCATTATTAAGACGAATGAACCAAAGGAAGTAGCAAAGATTTCATAATTCCTTTTCGGATCACGTAGCATCCTTTGTCTTGCTCACTTTATCGTCTTCTCTTATTTATTTGAGTGTACATAAGTCTGCTGACAAATCTTTAATAAAATAGACAAGATATGCTCCAGATGCTTCAGATATTTCATCCTCTTTATATCTATACGACATTTCTCACTTGAGAGATAATAAATACATGACACATATAAGGTCGCATCAATACCCCCAGCGATCTCTCCTCTTGCCTTTTAGAGTCTGTTGAGTCTGAGGTTTTATAGATCCTTGATGAATATAAATATATATATAAACATACCCTTGTCAATTTCGCGTGGCAGCTTCTACTCAATCTGCTAAAAATAATTTACGCCATTAATTTTATTTTTTTTATCCTTTTTAAGGAAACGTTTTCGTGATTGCGGCTATTCTATTGGAGCGCCATCTTCAAAGTGTGGCGAATTATTTGATACTGTCATTAGCGGTAGCTGATTTGTTAGTTGCTTGTCTAGTAATGCCTTTGGGTAAGTATTTTATTAATTTGTTACTTCATACATAAAATATTTAAACTTAACTTTAGGTGTAGAAGCTTCAAAATAGTTATTTTCGATACGTATGCGGAACGGTGAGGATTCTGACGGCTTGAAGTGACGTCACGAGTTTGAGGCTATGGGCGCTTTCTTATCAAGACCGGATATAGTACGAGGTCTTGATGAAAATGTTTCCATAACCTCAAACGCGTACCTGCACTTTAAGTCTGTCAGGGTTCTTACCTTTGAGCAAAAATGTTTTAAGTTGTGTAGGAATGTAGAGACAGATAGAGAAAGAGAAGTCACTTTTCGATACAAGTTCGAGGAAAGTTAACCAAACTATAGATTGCCAGAAATCGTATAGTTTGCGCCCTCTGCATGTTGCTTGAAAATCAAACTTTCGCGGTTGATATGAAAAAAAATTCATTTTCTATCACAAGACCCAGAAAAAAAATTTCAAGCCAGAAAAGTAGTAAAATTTTATTTTCGGCCGACAAAAAATCCAGGTAGTGAACACGAGGCCGAAATTTAGCCGATGGCCGAAAACTTGGAAATTTTCGTTCCTATATTGAGTTGTTAAAAATTTTTCTAAGTTACCGAAAATAGCCTGACTCAAATTTCGGGCTGTTTATTAAAAATAACAAAATTTCGGTGAGTTTTCAGTCTCTTCCTACAAAATTCTACAGCTTGGGCGTAATTTTGCCTAAATTTAGGTCTCTTTGAATAAACTTCTGTACACGGAGAAAAAAGTATAGTAAAAATTATAATACTATAGTAAAATATACTAACAGATATGAAAAAATACATTCTGTATTGTAATTATTACTAAACGTTTAGTAAAATTTACTAGGTAGTAATAATTACATAATAAGATATTAAAAATTACTATACGTAATGTATTTTTTGCTAAGACGATTATATTTTTTACTATTTGTATAGTAAATTTTACTATCAAGTACTATTAATAAATACAAATTTAAGAAAGTAAATTTTCTAATACAATATAGGATTTGTTACTATACAAAATATTAAAAATTACTATACGCAATGTATTTTTTGCTAACACGATTATATTTTTTTACTATCTGTATAGTAAATTCTACTATGTATAGATAAAATTAAAAGTTGGTGGGGATAGCATATACAAATATGTATTACAAGTTCTGAAAGTTTTGTTCAAAGGACACATCGGGCCGTCAGACAGTGGAAAGGACTCGCGCGCGGGAGATCAGGGTTCGAATCTCGGTTAAATCAAGTGATTTTTTAAAAAACAAAAATCCACACCAACACCAATACAGATGACAGAAATAATAATAATAATAATCAATAATAATAAAAAGTTGAAAAACTATTAAAAATTTAATTTAATTTTTTTCCTTTCTAATATAGTAAAATTTACTAAACTGGGATAGTAAAATTTACTAAACGACTTGTAAAATATGCTAATCTGTTTATGAATTTTTCATATAAGTCATAAGCGTTTCAAGATTACTATCCAAATTTAGTAATTATTCTCATATTTTTTAGTAAAATTTACTATATTTTTTTCTCCGTATAGTATCGCGTAATTTCGGCCAAATATTTTTACCTGAAGACTTGAATATTTTATTTTAAAAACTAAAAAAAATTTAAAAACAAACTACAGTTTGTAAAATAAATATAGTACTTAACTTTAGAAACAAACATTTCAAATTTTTTAGTGTGTCATTGTTGACAGGAGCCGTGTACGAGGTATCCCATGAATGGACACTCGGTCCCGATATATGTGACATATGGACAAGTACTGATGTTTTATGCTGCACAGCATCAATTCTACATCTCGTAGCAATTGCTTTAGACAGGTATGTATTTTTTTTACATCTTTTTTAATATTTTTCCACAACACACTTTAATCAAACTTGCATCAAATTTAATCTGTCATACGTCTACTGAAATATCAGTCTTGATTTAACTTTTTTCGTATTAAAATGAAATGTAATTATCAAATTGTCAGCTTGGCGAGCTTTCAATATCAATACCATTCAATATCATTCCCATTAATCTTTTTTATTACAATCATTTTTAATTTATCCGT
Organism: Microplitis mediator; assembly: GCF_029852145.1. Taxonomy (NCBI): domain Eukaryota; kingdom Metazoa; phylum Arthropoda; class Insecta; order Hymenoptera; family Braconidae; genus Microplitis; species Microplitis mediator. Next base: position 653,996 of record NC_079977.1, read on the forward strand.
CAGTTTAGTTTGTAAGCAAATAATTCCCGCTGATTTAACATATTTCATATATATATATATTGCGATATAAATTTTATCATTACTGCCGATGATGATTAATTAGTAAACGCACATTAACATGATGAATATATTTGTAAACTTTCCCATTATCCTCGAAATCCTATCGTCTAGTAAACATCCTGGATTATTAATTTAATTCATTATTTTACATCAATACAAATGTTTTATTACCAACACATATATATGCGTCCATAAATATGCGCGGGCTAATTTTGTTCAGTAAAAAGAAGCGAATATCCGAATAATCGAAGCAATGAAGCCAAACAATTATGTTGGAAATAATAATCGGCACTTAGGTAAATAGCTATCCCATAAATTTTAAGGTGACATTAGTGCTAATGGCAAAGTGATGACATTATTTCGGAAAGTTATCATGTGTGTCGAGAAATCCAAAGCTTAATGGAAGTGAGTACAGAAATACCAGTCACTAAAATAAAGAGATAAATTATTCACATAAATCTATATAGATATATATATATGTAAATACACCATTCACAATTATATTCTATTCTTGTTTATCGCGGAAGTTAATTCAACAGTATTGTCGAACAGTATTTGCAGATGTGTTAAATTACAGAATTAATTATTTAACAATCGTGAGTTAAAGTTCATAAAATATGGATCAACTAAATATAATTACCGTGTAATGTAATAAACGATTATTATTATCGCTGCTTATATATTATCGTTACGTAGATAAAGTTTTTCTTGGAATTTCGGTCCCCACTTTTCATTTTTTGCCGACAAAATGGAGTACCTCAAAAAAGGTGAAAAAAAATATATATTTGATTAAATTAAATTTTCTTATAAGTAATTATGAGTGTGAATGTAGCAGACATCGGATAAATTTGAAATTATAAGTAAATAGAGTAAATAGGGGAGGGTGGGGCAGAGCGGCCTCCCTAAGCCAATTATTACTTTTTGTAGCTTTCAACCATAAGGTCACTTTACTTTTGTCCTATTTCGAACAAATTTGTGGACATTTTGCCGAAATTCTGAAAAAAAAAAATTTTTTTGTGGGGCAGTGCGGCCCCCTTCAAAAAATGATAAAAAATTTTTTTTTTTCGTTTTTTTTTTTTTTAAATTGTTTTCATCGTTAAGAATGTATTTCTTTCTCTTGACAACTATTTTTGGTGTTATATTATTCGAAAAAAATTTTTTAAGGTGTAATAAATCGTTCACTCTCGATTACCTTAATTACTAATTGTCATTTAATAAAAAAAAAAACAATTCTATAGTTTTACTTTATTTCAAAAATTTATCAACTAAAAAAAAAAATTTTATTTTTATAAATTTTTAGTGACCAAATTTGCCTCTTACATCGAGAAACGGCCGAAAAATATGAAAATATAATTTTTTCTGAAGTTTCGGCTGGTCCATTTTGCCCCAGGTGTTATGCGTAGGGCTAGAAATGTGGAATTATAATAATTTTTTTTTTAATTTGACAATAATAATATGAAAAAATCACTTTTTTTAAATTTTGGGCTGGTTCATTTTGCCCCAAATGTCATGCGTAGGGGTAAAAATGCGCAAACATATCGGACTTATAGTAATTAGTCGACAGAAAAAAAATTTTTTTTTGATCAAAATGTCAAGGGGGCCGCTCTGCCCCACCCTCCCCTAATTAAAAAAATAATATTTATAAAAAATGCACTTCTGAATTTTTAAATTTTTTAAACGCGGATTTTTCAAAATTTAATTTCATTAATTATTTACTCTATTTATTAATAATTTAAAATTTTTCTGATGTCTGCTACATTCACACTCATAAGTAATTAACATAAAGTAAAAATTCATTTCACATAATTATTGAATGCAAAAAAAAAAAAATTTTGATAGTTTTCATCATAAAACAAAAGTCATTGACATTTTTCGTGATACCTCGATTTTTGAAAAAGTTTAACAAAAAAATTCAAAATAATGCTCAATTATATGTAGAAAAGTAATTTGGAGATATTTGAAAAACATTTTTCCAAAAACGAATTTTTCGATGAAATTTTGGAAGACCCCATTTTGCCCCTCCCTACATGTACATAAATCGTAGTTGTTATAAAGATAGATAAAGTCAGAAATAACAGAGATTGCTTGCTCATATCTCACTCAACTTATACAACCCTAAATTTTCACGCCGACTGTAAATATCGCGTGTGTTATACAATATAGAGGAATTGTATTATATCAACTGTTAACTATATATCCCGACTAAAAAAAGGGGATTACGATTTACTAAATAACCACCAGTGAAAGATTAACTATTACTCTCTAGTATATAATTTACATTCATTTACTCCCTCGCGTAGCTATCATCGATAAATATATACTACACTATAATATACACTTAGCACATCTTATAATTAACAAGTATATTATTATAACAATACAATAAAATCTTTATTATTTAATTCAAATTTTCATATAAAAAAAAATATAATTTTTTTACTCGAAAATTTTCATTTTTTAAAATTTCAATCGAAAATTATATCGGCAATTTTCTAAATTCAAAAATTTTTAATTTCATTTATTATGATATATTATTATATATTTTCATAAATATATACTGCTTCTTATATATATTTCAAAATACACGAGTTTGAAAATTAAAATTCTCAAGGGTACCATGAGCTTTAATTTATTTAGTTCTAAAATCTTAATGCAGATATTCTGAAACTAGGATACATTTATTTTCCGAACAATAAATTTTTGTTGAACACTATTTCGTACTTTAATGTACATTTATTACGACATTAAAATATAAGTAGATTTGTAATATTCAAATCTCTATCGCGCATAAATTAAACTCTGCGTTATCTAAATTTATATTATAGAGTTATAAAGTTAGACATTAAACTCCTGCAGTTTATATAAAATAAATATATAATCATTATTACAATTATTCATATTTCATCTTATGCTACATCATCAAGTATCAAGATTAATAATTTATCTTCAGGCCAAATATATCTCATTCCGTGTAAAAGTCCGTATGAAAATAACATATGGTCCAAATATATGATAAATATCAGAATATATATGTGGCCAATTTAACTATATTTTCTGATATATTTTTTTTTATATTAAAGAATTTAATATTCATCATATACGAATCCGTATATGTTTAGCATATGTAAAATATATATGTCAATCATATACAAAAATATATTTTTATCATACATGAAAATATGATACATGATAAAATTTTTCTCGGCCGAAAACTAGATAAGCCGAAAAATAATCGAAATTTAGCTTAAGGGGATAGCTACTGTGAAATTTCAAAAAAAAAAATTTTTTTTTTCTATTAAATTAAAGTGTATAAGTTCAAAAATATGTATCTAAAGTTTTATATGAAAATTCCAAATATTTTTTAAGTTATAGTCATTTTTGTGACAGCGCGTCAACTGACCGCAGCATCAACTAAAAACTTTAAACGCATTTTTCTCGAAACTACTTTTTTTGAACTGGTGGCATCTGTAATTTGCATAAATATCAACCGATTCGCAACTTTTTTTCTTGCCGTATTCGTCTATTCAGTAGCTAAAGTTGCACGTAGGGGATTTTGAAAATTTTGATTTTTAAGATTTTTTAGGGCTGTTTGAATCCAAAAAAATGAGAAAAAATAACGGAAAAATTTTTAATATGTCGCCATTTTTTTTCAAATCAAAATTTTCAAAATCCCCTGTGTGCAACGATAACCACATGCATACAGATTACAACGCCGTTTGGTTTTTTTGTTTCTGATAATCCGTTTTTGAGTTAGAGATGACACCGTGGTGGGGGAAATTTTTTTGTTGCTCCACAAAAATGCTTATAACTTTGTAACAACATGATATTTTTAAATGAAAATTTAGGAGAATTATCTTCAATGTATACTTTAGGAAACAAAAAAAACCATATCCACAAATTCCTTTATTATTCCAGCCAAAAAAATTCCCGAAAATCACCTATTTTTTCGATCCTCACAGTGGCTATCCCCCTTAAAAATCAATCGGCCTCTTTATTAAGAATAATAAAATTTCAGCGTCATTTCGACTTTTTCAAAAAAATTTACATGATTTCAGTCAACTTTCAGCCTTTTCCAATAAAATTCTTCGACTTGATCGTGATTTCGACAAAATTTCGGCCTTTTTTAATAAAATTCTACAGTTTCCGCACGATTTCGGCCAAATTCAGCTTTTTCCGCATATTTTCAGCCAAATATTTTTACCCCGGATTCTATTTTATCATCATTCAGTTTTTTCTGTTTTTAAATTCCCCTAAATGATAACTGGGTCATTGTACTACGAAATAATTATTTATCGACTAAAGAGTCATTTCTTCAGCCGACCCATTTTCAAACGACTCTACCCTGCATCAATACCGATAATATAAACGACTAATTTATGAATAATAATAGAAATAGTAAAATTTATTTGAGTGAAATAACTTTGGCCGTTAAAAAAACGTGCACTTATTTAAGTCATTTATCGGTTTACACTCAAGTTATCGCAAGTTTGATCGCTTCAATCATACTTTAAAGTTGTAAGGACCTTTAAAAACTTATTTTCGTTATTTTTTACATATCGCTGTAGCTGTATGCCATGAAAGTGTACAGAAGTAATGAGTAAAAGAGATAGTGTAGAGTAAAAAGGATCCTCGGAAAGGATCGCCCCAGAAAACGATTCCCTGATGAGCAATAAAATGAAAAATACTGTTATTATACTAGCCTTGTTTCAACGAACTATATATACAACCAAAAATAACATTACGCTATATTTTTTTAAGTAGAAACATTAATCAACCATTTATTAATCATGACTTTAATAATTTTAATTCAAAAGATTTATTTGTATTTGTACAGTTGATAATTTATCACAGCTGTGAAATGATAAAAATTTATTTTATACAAATGTTAGATTCGGAGGAAAAAACTGATAAAATTTTCTTAACGGTTCGAGTAACAACTGATGAATTACTCGATAAATAACTTTGAAAAGTTTAAATCAAAGTAACCAACACAGGAGACAAGTTTATTTGAATTTTTCGACGATCGAAGTTTGGCTTAAAGTCAAATGAGAGAGTTTAATTTAGTAGTTCTGTCGTACTGCAGATAGCTTACATACGTAAAATAGTGGCTTAAGGAAGTTGTTACTTTTTATAATTGATTTGTAGCTTTCTGTTGGTTGCAGTACTTTTGTTTAATTCAAACAAGATTTATAAGTACTAAGTGATTATATAAATTTTCAAATTACGCTGTACTTAAGAATTTACTATTTTTGAAGAAAAAGTTAACGTTGCTTTTTTTCTTGATATATTTGAGAGAGGAATTATTTCTTATTGATAGAATTATTTTTTTTTCACTTAATTATATTATGGGAGCTTTATAATTTATTATTTAATGACTCGGGTATCAAATTCTGTGTATTTAATATTTTTAGTAGGAAGCTGACACAGTCAAAAAAAATCTGTCTATCAGTTGACCCTGCGGGCCAGCCCTAAAACTTCCCGCTGTTTGCGAGCTCCTTGAGCTCGAAAACTTTGTCGTGAATACATTTTCGAGCTATTCAAGCATGCATGTTCCCCTATGTTCACGCATATTCACCAATGTTCCCCCGTGTTCCCCCATGTTCATCAATATTCACCCATGTTCACCAATGTTCCCCCGTGTTCACCAATGTTCCCCCATGTTCATCAATATTCACCCATGTTCACCAATGTTCCCTCATGTTCATCAATATTCACCCACGTTCACCAATGTTCCCCCATGTTCCTCCATGTTCCCCATGTTCACCAATGTTCACCCATGTTCCCTCATGTTCCCCAATGTTCATCAATATTCTCCCATGTTCAGCCATGTTCACCAATGTTCCCCCATGTTCCCTCATGTTCATCAATATTCACCCATGTTCCCCCATGTTCCTCCATGTTCCCCCATGTTCCTCCATGTTCAGCCATGTTCCCTCATGTTCCCCAATGTTCATCAATATTCACCCATGTTCCCCCATGTTCCTCCATGTTCCCCCATGTTCCTCCATGTTCACCAATGGTCCCCCATGTTCCCTCATGTTCATCAATATTCACCCATGTTCCCCCATGTTCCCCCATGTTCCTCCATGTTCACCAATGTTCACCCATGTTCCCCAATGTTCATCAATATTCACCCATGTTCCCCCATGTTCCTCCATGTTCACCAATGTTCACCCATGTTCCCCAATGTTCATCAATATTCTCCCATGTTCAGCCATGTTCACCAATGTTCCCCCATGTTCCTCCATGTTCCCCATGTTCACCAATGTTCACCCATGTTCCCTCATGTTCCCCAATGTTCATCAATATTCTCCCATGTTCAGCCATGTTCACCAATGTTCCCCCATGTTCCTCCATGTTCCCCATGTTCACCAATGTTCACCCATGTTCCCTCATGTTCCCCAATGTTCATCAATATTCTCCCATGTTCCCTCATGTTCATCAATATTCACCCATGTTCCCCCATGTTCCTCCATGTTCCCCATGTTCACCAATGTTCACCCACTCTCGAATGGGTTTTAACTCGAAAGTAAAATTTTCCGCAGGATTTTTTTTTATTTCTTCTACTAAAGGGCATCATAATAAAAAAAAAATCTGTTTATCGGTTGACCCTGCGGGCCAGCCCTAAAACTTCTCGCTGTTTTCGAGCTCTTTGAGGACCTCAAAACATCGACATCTGATGAAAATTCGATTTTCGTAAATCGGACCGAAACCAATAACTTCCCGAATTTTTGAAAATTTACAATTTTCTTAGCGGGAAGTTAAAAAAATGGCGGCACAAACTATAACTAATCCTCAGTTTTAAGTTTTAAACCCTACACTAAAGGAGATAAAATGAATGTAAAAATGAAAAAAGTAAATACCGATTGACCCACAGAGGAGGTTAGGCATCAAGATGACATCGACATGGTTCTGTGGATCATCTATTTTATATTAATTTACACCGAGAAAGCCTAAAAAATAATGTCGGATGATAATCAGTAGTCAGAATGAAAAAAAAAATACCGATTGCAGTAATTTTTTTTCCGAAAATAGTTTATTTTTATAAACCGCCTACAAATAAAAATAATTTTGATTAGATATTTTTTCCATATCTGGGTTGAGCGTACAAACAAAAATGATTTCATGTCGTTAAAGATGTTGAGACAGATTTGTTTTGAAATCGACAAATTTACGACGTGTGCATAATTCTCGTGTAATCCTTGGACTCCACTGGCTTGTGTCGGTGTAAATAAAAAGATGAATGTACAGGCATTATAGTGAATAGATCCAGTAGTTTAGTAGAGTAGAGAGAAATAGAAGCGTAAGCTCTAGTTGCTTGTACTTGCAAACATGTATAGGTACATGTCAAGCTCAGCTAATGCGTGTAATTCTGAAATATACGCTTGCAAGTAAAATGCAATTTACTCTGCTCTCTCACTTTTTTTCTCTTTCACTGACTGTTCTGCTCTACACACCAAACTAATTTATCAAAGTCGTTCCGGAAAATTCATCACACTTTTTATTATTCACACAAATTTTTACTATTTTCAACATCAGCTTAATTATTTTTACTTACTTACTCTCTATATATGAATTAGTGATTTTTCACTAATTTCAAGTGAATATTCACTAATTGTCAATGCTACAATCGTACCACGCAGAATTAGTGAATATTCACTAAATTAATATGTGAATATTGGAATTCACTGATTTGATAAGTGAATATGAGAATCCACTAAATTGAAAAGTGAATATGGGAATCCACTGATTTCATCGGTGAAAAAAAATATTATATTGCGAAAAAAAATATAAGACACTTGTAATTAGATCCGAAATGTGATCAATGTATTAGAATCATTACTTAGAGGAAGTATACATGATTTTGATTGATGAAAAAATCCCGGTGACTGCTGGGCTCGAACCTGCATCCTTCCGATTCAAAGTCTTTGATGCTATCCACTGCGCTGACCTACGCATGTGATCGCGCGGGTGTAAATAGTATAGTCGTTATGATACCAAACAATAACTGATGAAGAAATAAAAAATCCGTGATGTTATGATTGACGTACTCTTCATATAAATATGTTATTGTTCTGTACTTCTATTTTTTTTATTTTGAAAGTTTTTTATTAAAATTTTTAAAAATAGTACCATAATTATTAATTATATTTATATCTAGTAAAATATTTAATTATTTGCTAGTTAAAGTTACTAGTGAAATTGTGAAATTCATAAATTAAGAAGTGAATAACAGTTTTACTTGTAGAAATTATGAAAATATCGGTAGTTCAGTAGTGAAAATCACCAATTTGCTAGTGAAAATTATAGTAATAAATTTATTAGTGAGAATTCACTAATTTGTTATTTAAATACACTGATTATGAAGTGAATATAGCTTCACTAACGTAATTAATGAAATTTTCACTAATTCATGTTAAGAGAGTATGATTTCAAAAAATACTCAATACTTAATTACATTGATCCCCTTCCACTTTCTAATTTACAAATACAATCTTGATTTATTATTTGAACTGCTATACGGAAGCTCTAATTGGTTAATTTGTTAAAGAAATATTTTCTTTTGTTGACGATCTGGAAACTTCTAGGTCTGACCTATGGGTTAGTCATCGTCACCTTTTTTTTTATTGAGTTATCGATTTCCACATGAAAAAAAAATATAATACCCGTTACTAGACAGATTTAAATGGAAAAAAATTTCCTAGCTTAACTTGTTTAATTTATCCACTTCAATTTGTGTCCATTTTGTCAAATAAAAAATAAAATTGATCTAAATAAAAAAAAATTATTGAAAGTTTGCTAGTCTATTTTACAGCGAAAAGTTTCATATTCCGAATTCATCTCACAGTGAACTGCAATTTTCTGACCCATAACTTCACCGAAGTCATTTCGTATCTGGGATCATATTCTAAAACATGAACTTGTTGCTTTGACGTAACTTTTTTATTATTGTGACTAAAAACAGCTTCAGAGGTTTTATTAATTCATGAAAAAACTACTAAATTATTCAAAAATTCAACTTTTCAAAGATATTTTTGATTGTCGGTACTAAAATTTTTTCAAAATTTATGGGCTTGTATTCTATGAAAATTTAAAAACTATGTCACGAAAATCGGTTGATTCTGAGTATTTTTCCACTGTGGTGTCGACGTGTATCGAACAGAGCAACCGAAGTCAGTGAAAATAAAAATAAAAACAACTTTATTTTGCTGTAAATTTAATTCAAATGAACTTAAATAGTGTGAGACTTGTTTATTAGACTGCCCTCTTTAAAAAGTCTGCTTATAACACCAAACTTAAGTTTTATATCTACTAGACATGAGATTTAATCCGCGTGAATCAGTGAAAAATTTCAAAGCGAAAGTAGAAACGCTTCGCGCTTAAGGCATGCGATAGTCAGGCAATTAAATAAATTTACAGGATTGATAAGCGGGACAAAAATAGAAAACACTTTTAACGTTCGCATTAACGAAAAGATTAAAAATATATGTGTTAAATATTTAAACGATAACATTAGTAATATTTAGTACAAGTTGTTATCCCGCGGCCATAAATCATAAAGAATTTCAACCGAAAAACGTTTCTGGAGAGAAAAATAACTCGTAAAGTGAGAACAAAAGGACTCGATGAAACACTTAAGGCTGCGGGAATCGTAAAAGCCATTTGTTGTTTCTCCATTCTTGGTCTATGTCAACTTAACCATTTTTTTCCACTTTAATTTATTTATTATTTTATGTTAATTCAAAATAGTCAACTGCGATCCCGTAAAACTTAAAAATTAATTTTCAAAAAATATCTAAATTAGTTTCCGTGACTTCTCATATAATAATAAATATTTTCTGACATGTCCATACTTTCGCACTTTTTTCTAACTCCTTAATAGAGAAATATATAATGGCCGAACTAATTTATTTGAGTATTTTCTATTCATACATTTTACAAAACCAAAACAGAGCTGAAATTTTTTTTTTTACATAAAAGGGATTCAGTAAATGGTATTAAGCCATTCAATAGGCCATTGAATTAACTATAGTAAAATTTACATTCACTTAACAATGTATTTCTATTGGTTAACCTATTGCCTATATATGTCTGATTAAAAATTCTTGTTCATTACAATTCATTGTCGATTACTCTGCAAACTATTATTTGTAATCCCCATTTAATCTGATTAGATTTAAATATTAAATTTATAACAATCTAAAAGTCACTATAAATTTTTTTTAAATTGTGCACTTGAAAGTAATGGAGATATGTAAATTTTAATAGCTTCATTTTTTTATTTTTCTCTGTTTAAAGACATTTTTTTATAGCAATACCTGTTTCCGAATCGAAATTAGTTTTGTTTTATTTTTTAACACATACTCGAAGTTTGCGCAATTAAATGCCTGTAGTTCGCAGCTAAAATATTAGGGGGGCAAAACGGGGTACCCCCAAAATTTGATAAAAAAAAATTTAATAGTTTAAATGGTTTTTAAAGATTCCAAAATCACTTCTGTAAATATAATTAAGCGTTACTTTGAATTTTTTTTGACAAACTTTTTCAAAAATCAATTGTCAGTTTAAAAATATTAATGACGTTTGTTTTATGATAAAAACTATTAAAAATTTTTTTTCTTCTTTTGTATCCAATAAACATGTAAAATATAATTTTTCTTCATGTAAATTACTTTAAAAAAAATTCAACTTAATAAAATTCGTTTAAAATCCAGAAATTTTTTTTTTTTACCTTTTTTAGGGGGTACCCCACTTTGCCCGCAGAAATGAAAAATTTTTTTTTTCAACGGTAACTGAAAATTTCTTCTATTTACTTTGAATATCATTAAAAAAAAAAAGATTTAGCGTATTTGAGTCCTCGAAAACTTGGTATTTCCTTAAGTACCCCTTTTGCCCCTCCCTCCCCTATATACAATCCAGCGGGTAATAAAGACACCTAAGTATTCAAATTCTGTAGAGCTTCTTAGACGACGATTATGATCAAAATTAATAATTAAGACGTCCGATGGATGCTTGAAGGACTCAAGAGTATCAGATAAGTTTTCCAAAAGAGCACTAGCCCGGGTCGAAATATTGAACTTACATTAAACTTACGTTAACTTATAGAACTTACATCTAAAATAACTTATTGGGCTTGATTATAACTTACCTGGAATAAAATTAACCCAAAGTGATCGGTATTTTTTTCGAAAGTTTCGATGCTGGGTGATTCGTAAGATTGTTGGGAATATTTGTTCCAAAATTCAAGTCTGTAAGCCGGATAATTCAAAACGGGAGTGTTTTTATCGTTCAACCCACAAAAATCTTCCACAGGAATTGATTTTGCCCATCTTTCTTAACATTGAATATCTAGATGACGATTTCAATGTCCAATACTTCCGACTAACTATTCAAATTTCGACTCGGGAGTACATTCAAGTTCACTTTGGGTTAATTTTATTCCAGGTAAGTTATAATTAAGTCAAAATTTTTATTTAAGCCGATTCAAGTTATAATCAAGCCCAACAAGTTATTTAAGTTAGATGTAAGTTTTATAAGTTAACGTAAGTTAAATGTAAGTTCAATATTTCGACTTGGAAGCTCATAGATTTTCAATTTTCATAGCGGGAAGTTTAAAATCGATAACCCGATGAAAAAAGATTTTATACAATTATATAGAATTATATATCAATTATATATGGACTATATATAATTATATATAGACTATATATAATTGGATAGAAAAAATGGCCCGATCCAATTGTATACAATTTGTATAGAAATTGTATATAATTCTATACAAATTGTATACAATTCTATATAATTATACACAATTCTATATATTGCAATTATATAGAATTGTATATAATTATATAGAATTGTATATAATTTGTATAATATTGTATAAAATTATATAGACTTGTATACAATTTGTATAGAATTGTATACAATTTCTATACAGTTGTATACAATTGGATCGGGCCATTTTTTGTATATAATTTTATACAATTGTATAAAATCTTTTTTCATCGGGAATGTCTAGACAAATCAAAAATAGATATCAATAATCATCAGTCAATAAATCCAATAAAATAAATAAAAATAAAGTAAAATCTTAAAAAACCTATCGCGTAAAAAAAGTAGTCATTAATAATGAGGATTATCAAGAACTAGGTCAGCTTTATTAACTTATTCCATTTGCTTTAGCAATTTTAACGAAATACATTCACTCCCTCTATACAAGACTACATATTAAACCTCCCTCTCTTACTAGCTTAATCTTCCCCTCTTTCTCTCTCTTCGTATGTCCCTTTGGCCAATGATGTATAATCCACCACGGGCGCTTTGCAAACACGCGGCTAGAATTATCTGTACGACGTGAACGATGTCTGTTCCATTAATGTGTTTTACTCTGCTCTGCATCCAATATATGTATATATTTACACAAATACCATTGAAAGCAACATTGACGGGTTCGCAAGGACCAAAAGCCCTTTCTATCCCCATAAACACAGACCAACATCTACCAACAAATAATTCAATAAACCCAACACATAAAGGGCTAATGCTCTTCTTGCTCAAATATTGATACTTCACTTGCTGAAGATCTGTCAAGGGTGTAAATTTTACTCACGTTAATTTCTCCATCCATAATTCATACCAACACACATTATGCAACAATTAATGTGCCATTATAAATTGATAAATAATCGAGGTTCTAATAAGCAATTTAACCGATGGAACAATAAATAAAAAATTTATTGGAGATCCAAGATTATTAATTTAGACGATAGCTCGGGAGGTAAATCAATATACGAGCAGACAAAGTGCGCTGTGTGTGTGTGTGTGTGTATAGTAATAAATTTTACGAGCAAGTTGGTGCAAAGTTATAGCACGTCGAAGATTGATCGAAGATAAAGCGCTTGGTACAGCACATCTATTGTTACTTTGAATCACGGTGATCGTTCTTGAACGATCTAGGATGTGCTTTATGTTGGATACTCAGTGTGCATGACAATGTTGTTGCTTCGGTTTTGAATTACTGTTGCATTATTCATATTTTATGATTTGTGGTTCGACGTTAGTTCCAGTCTAAAAATTTTTGTTTTTTAATAAACCATTATTATTATGATTTTATTAATTTCCTAATAGATTTTAGTCACTGGAAATTTTTGCCACAGGATCCATTAAATTTTTTTTTACTCCTCCCTGATTAAACAACTGAATTCGATCGAATTAAATTTTTAATTCTATTTAATTCAGATAAATTCTGTTAATTCGGTACCTAACTTAAAAATGAATTCTGTCTAATTCGGCAGGAAAACCAGAATTTGTCCGAATTAATACGAATTTAAATAATTCTATTCGGTTTAATTCTGATTAATTCGAAAATAATTCTCCAATTTCTGGTTCTGAATCCGAATTAAACTGAATTAAAACGAATTTGAAATTTTTAAATCGGTTTTATTCTGCTTAATTCAAATTCAAATTTTCAATTCAGTTGAATTCTGTTTTGCAAAATTCGACAGAATATAACAGAATTAAAATTTTAATTCTATTTAATTCAGATAAATTCTGTTAATTCGGTAGCTAACTTAAAAATGAATTCTGTCTAATTCGGCAGGAAAACCAGAATTTGTCCGAATTAAAACGAATTTAAATAATTCTATTCGGTTTAATTTTGATTAATTCGAAAATAATTCTCCAATCTCTGGTTCTGAATCCGAATTAAACTGAATTAAAACGAATTTGAAATTTTTAAATCGGTTTTATTCTGTTTAATTCAAATTTAAATTTTCAATTCAGTAGAATTTTGTGTTGCAAAATTCGACAGAATTCGACCGAATTAAATTTTTAATTCTATTTAATTCAGATAAATTCTGTTAATTCGGTACGTAACTTAGAAACGAATTCTGTTTAATTCGGCAGGAAAACCAGAATTTGTCCAAATTAAAAGGAATTTAAATAATTCTATTCGGTTTAATTCTGATTAATTCGAAAATAATTCTCCAATTTCTGGCTCGGAATCCGAATTAAACTGAATTAAAACGAATTTGAAATTTTTGAATCGGTTTTATTCTGTTTAATTCAAATTCAAATTTTCAATTCAGTTGAATTCTGTTTGCAGAATTCGACAGAATATAACAGAATTAAAATTTTTAATTCGCTCGAATTCAGTTGTTTAATCAGGGCTGAAAACGTAATTTTTAAGGCCGAATTTTTTTATTGTCTAGTCTACAAAGCTTCAGATAAAAAGTAACAGATTGTTGTCAATTATAAGATTTTATTTCAGTCCATTCACGAGGAAACGCTCGAATCACTTAGTCGTGGAAAGTTAAAAATTTCGCAAAAAATCAAGTTAAAAAGTTTACTAAATGTCTTAACCAAATTATAACTTTTAATGCGAGTAATATTTTCACTCCATCATTTAATAAAATGGAGATGAAAAAAAAATTCTAAGCCTTTCTTTCATTTTTGAAATTTTCAATGAACAAAAAAAACTGTATTTATTTCGAATCGTTGTCGAGTTATAATTTAATGAGTAGTTAAAAACAAATAATTCGGTAATTTTATATTAATTAAAGTTATGATCCCAGTAAAATAAAAATCTTGATAAATTACTGCGGCACTTGGAGTAGCCGGCACATAAATCTCATCATAAATCTTATGTACAGGTTTAACTGAAGTGTAAAATAAAATTTATAAAAGCAAAGGCCACGATTTGATTAATACCTTATATTATAACGCCATTTAAAATAATAATAATAATAATAATAATAATAATAATAATAATAATAATAATAACAACATCATGGTGTTCGGTAGCAAATAACGAGCAGCAAATTAGGAATAAATAGAATAAAAAAAAAAGATATATTTAAAAAGCAATTAGTTGTCATGAGCAGCGAGGACGAGATGAAAAAAGAGAATAATTTAAAAGAACATGACGGTCTTTCTATCTCAGTACAGAGGAGAGTCGAGGCAACAAGACTGGGTACAAGTAAATGCAATCAAACTGTCGATTCCACGAGTTGAACTTTCACATCACATTCTTTTTATATCCTGCTCACTTACAACCCTTCTCTAGAACAAAAAAAAAAGCGTAGGCAAAAAAACTAAAAAGGAAAGCGGTAAACTTTATTCCTGCGTCTCTTAGATATCCCTTTCATCAGCTCAAAAGCAAGGATCACTCAGTATTCAAATCAAGTTTCTCGTCCGAAAGACGTTTCTGCTGATACTCAAAAGCCAACGAAACTAGAGCGCAAACTAAGTCAATGAATCAAACGATTCCAATTGAAAGTACATCAAGACATACATATGTACAGTATATGTTTTGTATATTGTACATAATATTCCTATCTGCCAACTCACGGCGTTATTTCATAAAATATGGAATATTTAATATACTTGTCTTGACAAATTCAATCGACAAAGATTTATTTAACGTCAATTTTATATTAAATCACGATTTTGGGGGGTAACTGAGGCATTTCTCCCAGAAAATGAATAATAGTGAGTGCATTGTCACGATTTATCAATGTACTGACTAAAAACTATACACAGAAAATTAAGTAATTGTGTTTATTATCCTAAATTTTTAATTCCAATCATCTAGAATGATTCGAAAGTTTTCAAATGCCAAGATAGTTAGTGATAATTTTTTTTAATAGAGATAATAATATCAGGATGATAACGGTTATTATCAGGATGGTAAAAATTACCATCAGGATGATAACAGTTACTATCAGGGATTGTAATTAATATTATTACGATCTAGATGATTTATACAATCATCTAGATAATATTCACTACTATCGGATTGATAGTAAAAATTTTACCATCACTAGATGATAATTCCTATCATTTAATTTTCTGAGTGTAGAGAAATGTTTTTCTTTAACTTTTATGTGCTAGCGTTTTTCCTAGAGACTTCTCTGAATCCTAGAGAAATTCTAGAGAAATGTTCTTCTTTAACTTTTGTGTGCTAGCATTTTTTCTCTAGGATTTCTCTGAATCCTAGAGAAACCGGAGTGAATTCGGGTTTAAATTAAATCCGAATTCACTCCCAATTTTTTAGTGTAACTATTATAATTTTTGATGGTAACTGTTACCACCAGAAATTATAAATATAACTATTTAGAATAATAATAGTAATTAACTCTAATTAACATACATGATCGTAACAATTATCATCCATATGGTAAACGTTACGATCTAGATAATATTCAGTACTATCGGATTGATAGTTAAAATTTTACCATCACTAGATGATAATTCCTATCATTTAATTTTCTAAGTGTACCAAATGTTATAAAGAACTCTGTAAAGAGTTCAGGTTGACCATATTCAGTCTTAAATCTTGAATGGATAACAATCTGCCAGTTTTAGATGTTTCCGAAAAACTATAAAAATAAAATTTCTCCAAAAGTACCACTCGAGATCGTTATCGATCCTATCTTCTATCCCAAAATTACTCATCAAGTTCTCTCCAAAGAAAAACATCTCCAAAATTTCTAAGATAAATAAAGTCAATACTTGGCAATGAAAACGTTTATACACAAACTTGAATTCGCTTAATCTCCATAACAATGCATCTATTATCTTTATCGCAAACACACCTAACGATTCCATCTTCATCCTGCTAAATTCCGCCTCAATTCCAAAACCCGACAATTAATTATAAACCTCAACAGATGTAATTAACTATAATAACATGAAAATCTGCGTAGTATAACTTGTACCGCCCTAAAATGTTAAATCCGACTTGAGGTAGACTAGATTTGTTAATACAAATACTACATGATTTTATTACAGATACTGGTCGGTAACAAATGTCGACTACATACATCACAGAACGGCAAAACGAATTGGAATAATGATTGCCGTGGTTTGGTTCGTTGCATTTCTAGTTTGCATAGCTCCGCTTCTTGGCTGGAAAGATCCTCACTGGAATACGAGAATTGAGGTGGATAAAACGTGTCTCGTCAGTCAAGATATCGGTTATCAGGTATGCTAACTACCCTATACCCTTATATTCCCGATAAATATAAAAAAACATCTGATTGATCTGATTCCTCATCCCTATTTCCCACCCAAGTTAAATCGGCTCATAAAAATTATCTTATTTTGCACGACTCGTGCTTTACGATCGAAAAAATTTTTTCGCCTCACTTCGGCGACTATTTCAATTATTATACCCTTGTTAGTTCACGGAATTAAGATATTTTGCATACTACTTCAAAGATAATTTAATGAAGATTAGTTCCATACTTTTCAAAAATTTATTTAGTTCAATAAAAACGGAAAAAACATCAAAATAGTTTAAAAAAATTTCCTGTCCGTCAATACGGATCCCGTATACATGATAACTTAAGTAAAAATCCAGTAATTGAATCAAATTTTTTTTTTTAAATTCTTTGAACGATTTGTAGGTCCCCTATTACGAATGACTAGGTAACTCAGTGTCGTTTAATTACAATTAATAAAAGAATAAAAAAGGCTGTATAACTATATCTATATATATCGATGTAAAATTAACATGGATGGTGATATATCTATACATTATACGTACATTTATTCCATCAGGGGCGCTTGCGCATTACCGTCTTAGTACAGCTGTTTTTTTTTTGCTAATTGGTAAGCCTGAATTTCTTCAATTCAATTTTTTTTTATATTTACATATATTTTTTTTTGTTATTAATCGAGATATTTTGAATAAGTTCTTTTATAATTATAAAGAAATACTAATATAATAAAAAAAAAAAAAAACATAACAAATTTTAATTAAAGAGAATTGTATATATTTTAAATTTATTTGCACTTCCCGCCATTTTTTTATTGTTATTTACCCTAGCGGATCCGAATTACGGTAAATACAGTGATTTACCGTAATTTGCCTAATTTACGGTGCCTATCAGAATTACCGTAAATTACGGTAATTTACCGTAAATTTCGGTAATCTACGGTAAATTACGGTAATCTACGGCAAATTGCCGTAATTTACGATAATTCTGCTAGGCGCCGTAAAATTACGGTAAATTACGGCAATTTGCCGTAGATTACCGTAATTTACCGTAGATTACCATAATTTACGGTAAATCACCGTAATTTACGGTAATTCTGCTAGGCACCGTAAATTACGGCAAATTACGGTAAATCACTGTATTTACCGTAATTCGGATCCGCTAGGGTATTATTTCATAATAAATGAGCATTACGAGTCGTGCACTTTTGGATTTTCAAATTTTTTTTTAAATTTCAAAGACTCCCGCCATAATTTGCCGTCGATTTGAATCAGGTCGATCAATTTGAACAGACAAATTTCTGTAATTACGATCAAATGTATGACTTTATTACTTTAGACTTGTTTATAATTGAGTGGCTTGAAAATAAACTGACAAGTGTTCAAATTTATGAAGCCGGTGACACTGACACGCGTTCAGTGAAGCTACCTGTCAATCAAAATCGTTAAAAAGATTTATACTCATACTTTTTTAGCCATTTAAATATTTAATCCCTCGGTTTATTCAAATCTAGTCTTCCTTATTTAATGATTCATTAATTTACTCACCGAGACTTAATAAAAACGTGCAAGATAAAAATTTTACGTGAAACCCGATCGGTTGTTGGGTCTGGCTTAAAAAAATATAAATAAAATTCTCCATTATTCTACTCTTTTACAATTTAAATAAACCGAAAAAAATAAATTAACATCGTAAACTTTTCCAATACTTTTTAATTCGAAGCTAAAAAAATTCGCACGGCATAATTTTTTTTTTTTTGAGTTTTATTTATAAAAAAAAATTTAACACACTTTGAATTAAATTTTTTTATTCATTTTAACGTTTTATCTTTTGTATGCAAATACTTTAGTTTTAATTTTCAATTCAACGATACTCTAGAGTATTCAATAAAACGATTAAAAAATATATATATATATACTAAATTTATCAATTAAAAATATATTTATTTCATCAGTCTATTATTTATTCATATACATTTCAAATTTATCGTTATTGAGTAGAGTAATCCGTTGTTTTAAAACTTTTATTTCCCATTCAATACAACAGTCAACTCATAAATTTACTACAATATTTTATTTATGGCAATTAAACTCAACAATTACCGGTAAAAAAAATATATATACATTTATTGTACCATACTAATTTGCGCAGTTGGAAAAATAATCCGCAAATCGGTAGCGCGACTAATTAACGATAATTGTCATTAAATTTTTTTATGCAAAAGTGACCCAAGTAATGATAAAAAAAATAAAGGCGCCTAAAAAAAAGTATAATGGGGTGATAAAAAATATTAATGTATATATGTATGTATATATGTCCGCAGATATTCGCAACAGTATCATCATTTTATCTTCCACTTTTGGTCATTCTCATTCTGTACTGGAGGATACTCCAGACAGCGCGAAAGCGCATTCGCAGAAGAGTCGGGCAACCGATCAATGCCCAAGGTACTCTCAAATATTCAATGTATATATGACACGTGTCAAAAAATAAATAAATATATAATTTAAAATGTAACAAAAAAATTTTTAAAAAATTTGAATGTTTTTTTCTTGGATACCAGGCGCGACCAAGACTATGGAATGCAAAACTAAGTCAATGGACAGTGGTCACGCAGTCGGGGATGCTTTGGCACAAGCCCAAGTATCTGGTGGAATCGCGGCAGCGGTTGTAACTGTTATCGGAAGACCACTCCCAACGATTTCCGGTAAGTGACACTGGGTACTTTATTTATTGGACAAAGTTATCTATCAAGTAGATTTCAATTGCGCTTTTCTTCGGGGTCTCAAAAATTTATTTTCATAAAAGTTTATGTCTTATTAACACGAACAATTGGAACGAATCCAAAGATTTTTCCGGTGAAAAAAAAATAACTATACAGAGAGAAAACTTTTCAATAAATTTAAAAAAACTTAATTTTTTTGCGACCGCAGCATTTTTGAATAATTTTCAATCTACTTCGCTTTGTGTTTATAGATTTGCAATTTCCTGTTTTAAAGTACAGCAAATATTTTTCATTAATCTATTTTTTGTATTCGTATAAATATTGTTAAAACATTTATATTCATATAAATTTTCCATCAACTTGCGCATGGTATATTCCATCAAAATAGTATAAATATACGAAATAACCAGGAGAATATGTATCGGACCGAGTGTAGCAGAAGCGTACGTGGCGAAGCGATGACATTCGACATTCGAATGTCAGCAAACATACCACTAATACTATACATATTGCAATATTTCTTCATTTATATACCATCGACATACTTGATGCGGTACATTCATATCTATTATTCATGATTCATGATCCATGCAATGTAGGATACTGATCCTCGACCAAAGATGCCTCGATCGACACCCGACAACTACATAAAATCCATTTATAATACTTAACATTTTAATAACATATATAAATATGTGAATATACAGATGGATGATATTTATATTTGATTCTAGAGCCGCAGCTTCCTAAAGATTATCAAGTCAAAAAATTACAAAATTACCCCTGATTAAACAACTGAATTCGATCGAATTAAACAGAATTAAATTCTTAATTCTATTTAATTCAGATAAATTCTGTTAATTCGGTACGTAACTTAAAAATGAATTCTGTCTAATTCGGCAGGAAAACCAGAATTTGTCCAAATTAAAACGAATTTAAATAATTCTATTCGGTTTAATTCTGATTAATTCGAAAATAATTCTCCAATTTCTGGTTCTGAATCCGAATTAAACTGAATTATAACGAATTTGAAATTTTAAAATCGGTTTTATTCTGTTTAATTCAAATTCAAATTTTCAATTCGGTTGAATTCTGTTTTGCAAAATTCGACAGAATTTAACAGAATTAAAATTTTTAATTCTATTTAATTCAGATAAATTCTGTTAATTCGGTACGTAACTTAAAAATGAATTCTGTCTAATTCGACAGGAAAACCAGAATTTGTCCAAATTAAAACGAATTTAAATAATTCTATTCGGTTTAATTCTGATTAATTCGAAAATAGTTCTCCAATTTCTGGTTTTGAATCCGAATTAAAACGAATTTGAAATTTTTAAATCGGTTTTATTCTGTTTAATTCAAATTCAAATTTTCAATTCAGTTGAATTCTGTTTTGCAAAATTCGACAGAATTTAACAGAATTAAAATTTTTAATTCTATTTAATTCAGATAAATTCTGTTAATTCGGTACGTAACTTAAAAATGAATTCTGTCTAATTCGACAGGAAAACCAGAATTTGTCCAAATTAAAACGAATTTAAATAATTCTATTCGGTTTAATTCTGATTAATTCGAAAATAGTTCTCCAATTTCTGGTTTTGAATCCGAATTAAAACGAATTTGAAATTTTTAAATCGGTTTTATTCTGTTTAATTCAAATTCAAATTTTCAATTCAGTTGAATTCTGTTTTGCAAAATTCGACAGAATTTAACAGAATTAAAATTTTTAATTCTATTTAATTCAGATAAATTCTGTTAATTCGGTACGTAACTTAAAAATGAATTCTGTCTAATTCGGCAGGAAAACCAGAATTTTTCCAAATTAAAAGGAATTTAAATAATTCTATTCGGTTTAATTCTGATTAATTCGAAAATAATTCTCCAATTTCTGGTTCTAAATCCGAATTAAACTGAATTTTAAATTTTTAAATCGGGTTTATTCTGTTTAATTCAAATTCTAATTTTCAATTCAGTTGAATTCTGTTTTGCAGAATTCGACAGAATATAACAGAATTAAAATTTTTAATTCGCTCGAATTCAGTTGTTTAATCAGGGACAAAAGGATTTCTTGGCGCAAAAAAATTTTAGTTGTCCTGAGAAAATTTTTGTCTTCATTTCATAATGACAAATTTTTTTGCCCGTGTAGCTTTACATTATTCTTATTAATTCAATTTCCGTAAAGTGGTCAACTTGGTCCGTTTTTGTTAACCGCAAAAAATCTTATCTAGTATCACCATTACGTAAAGCAATCAATTGATAATTTACCCGAATCTCTTTATATAAAAAACAAGCAATGAAAAAATATCTTCCGGCATCAAATTTCAGGAAACCTTATCTTCAGTAATATGCTGTCACATGCTCAAATCTAGATACTTAATATATATTCTGCACGATAAGATATGCCGTTACAATATATGTATGTATTTACGTATACGTTGTATGTGTGGTTATAGAAACAACAACAACGGCTTTCACAACAGTAAGCTCAAATAATACATCACCGGAAAAAACTTCATATCATAATGGTTTGGAACCAGAGCCATCAACTATGGATGCGTCGCCAGCAAAACCAGCAGTTGTGATACGTAAAAAAAAAAAAGCTGCTGAATCTAAACGAGAGCGTAAAGCTGCTAAAACACTATCTATTATTACTGGGGCTTTTATTGTTTGTTGGCTACCATTTTTTGTGATAGCAATTCTTTTACCTGTCTGTCAAACGTGCAATATCAACGTCTATCTTATTGCATTCTTCCAATGGCTTGGGTACGTACTTATAATTCATTTTTCAGTTATTTATGTCTAAGTACAGATAGTAGTGGCACGCGGAATTTGAATTAACCCTACGGTAGCCGTACACTGCCACGTTATCTTCTAGTGGGGGGGAGACAAAACCGATGCCAGCGCGCTGTCAAATAAATCGAAAATTACCGAAAGCTGTTTTTTAAATTTTATTATTCCGTATATTAAAAGTATAATTACACAGAAAAGAAGGATTTCTTGGCGCAAGAAAAATTTAGCATTAAAAAATGAAAACAAAATTTTTCTTAGGACTAGAAATAATTTCTTGGCTCAAAAAATTCTTTGTCACCCTAAGAAAATTTTTGTTTTCAATTCATAATGCGAAAAATTTCTTCAGTCAATTAAAATTTTCTTGGAGCGAGAAAAAATTTTTCGCGCCAAGACATTCTTTTTTCTGTGTAGTATTAGAAAAAATTCTTCATGTCTTTTTATAAATTTGGAATGATAAATAATATTTAGCTTAACGAACTAGTGTCTCAAAGACGTCCTTGTTTAGAAAATCTCATAGAATCCAATAGTTTCTCATAAATTTCGATAGAGATTTTATAAGAATGAATGAGTTTTATGAGAAGTGCTATAGTTAAGTATAGAGCCTTATACATATGTATATTAGGGTGGCCCAAAAAAACCGACTATTTTTTTTTTCGAGTCTCCAATGAAAATTTGTTAGTTTAAGATGTTTTAAGAAGCCTCTCCAAAAATCAGCTCGATAAAAAATTTTCAAGAGGTCGCTCACGAATTTTGAAAATATAAAAAATAATCGAAATTCGGATTTTTTGTTTCTGAATTTTTTCTTCCTCGTGGCAGCAATATTTTATATCTGTAAAATTATGACTATGCTGAAAATTTCAGTCCAATATTTAAATATTTAAACGGCGCTCAAGAATTTTGAATATTAACTGATAATGTGTAACTAATACTTTGAATTAGTTTTTGTATTTTTTTATAACCCCATTACTGTCATTTCACTTAAATATAACTTTTGCATAACCGAAAATATACAGGACAGTCTTAAACAATAAAATTGGATAAGTTTTGAATCAGCAAAAAAACCCAAAAATTGAATTAAAAAATAAAAAAGTATGTAAATAACTTATTATTTCTATTTCTCGGGTTATATTTTTATTCATTATGATACAAATTGATGGTAAAAAAATTGAGAAGGTTTATTATTAATATTCAAGGGTCACTCGAAAACGTCCAAGAGACAGTACTCGGAAACATTCAAAATTCTTGAGCGACGTTTAAATATTTTAATTTTGAGCTGAAATTTTCAGGGTGGTCATGATTTCATAAATATAAACTATAGCTGCCACGAGAAAGAAGAGATTTAGAACAAAAAAATCCTAATTTCGATGATTTTTGATATTTTCAAAACTCGTGAGCGACCTCTTAAAAATTTTTTATCGAGCTGATTATTGGAGAGGCGTCTTGGAACATCTTAAACCAACAAATTTTCATTAGAGACTTGAAAAAAAAAATAGTCGGTTTTTTTGGGCCACCCTAATGTATATACAGCTATAGGAATCTATCGGATTTTTTAAGCAGGGGCCATATTGGTACGCGGCATTCATGTTATTTAATATTAAATATTTTTCAATCTATTCTCTGTACTGTGAAAAAAATACTAAATAGGCGGGAAATAGTATAAACTTTGAATATTTAATTATTTGATATAAATAATAAAATATGAAATTACTTGGTAGTTGCAATCAGTAGTTTAGTAACTCGTGTAATGTTATACGTGGTATATATTTTTTATTAAACAAGAAAAACCCATTAGAACGTGACTTGTAACAATAATCATAAATGTAGCATAGTTCCAGTGCTTAGCAGAGTACTAAATATGAACTTAAATAAATAAAACGTGTTTTTCATAATATATTTATTTAAGTTTCTTAGGAGTTATCATTTTTTTATCTTTCGCACTCAGTACGATCCTCATTGGATTTGCGCACTGAATGAAAACTTTGTCCACGTTTACTCTCTTGAACAAATAAAATTTTCTAAAAATAATAACGTAGATTGCTAGATTATAAAGTATTTCACTAAGCCGCCATCTTTATTTTCCGTTTAGCCTTTTTGTTTGAGAGAAAAACCTGGACAAAAATAACAGTAAACTCATGTTAAAAAATAATAAAAATGAAATAAGTTTATAAAGGTAACAATAACTTTACAGGTACTTCAATTCAACGTTAAATCCAGCAATCTACACAGTATTTTCGCCAGAGTTTCGAAGTGCTTTTAAGAAATTACTTTGCCGAAGACGCAGAGCTGTCGGCAGGCGAATGGGTGTGCGACACTACATGTAGGATTGGGTGTAGGGTGGAGGCAATAGCTCTCGCGTGCTTTACAGATCCGATCCTCCCACTGTATCATTTGCATTAACACGTTCTACTGTTATTTTTTAATTCATTATTATTATTTACAAATTTTTTTTTTAAACATTTCAAAAAATTATAATGGAAAAGATGCTGCACTTAAAAAAATACGGTTTTTATTTTTAAAAATACAAACAACAGTTTTCTTATAATTTATCAATATGTAGAAAAATAGCTTAGAGGTTCCGCCATTTTATTCAAAGCGCCCTCTGTCCTAATGATTGAGAAATTAACTAACCTTATTTTTTCTACAACAAAACTTCTAGTCAATAACTTATTTTTGAAATTAATTTTCTAAAGAATGTCATATGTTTAACTAAACAATTTATGATTTTGATAAATATGTCAGTCCGCATATTATTCCATAGGAAACTGTTTAAATTATATGAATATATAGTGTTCGGAAAATTTCTTTAGAAAATTTTCTTGCTTGCTCAGAATAGTCGAACGCGTCATTAACCGGGTGAAAATATTTCAAACTGAAAAAAAAATCATTTTTTTTCTCGTCCAAAAAAAGTCCTGATTAAACAACTGAATTCGACCGAATTAAATTTTTAATTCTATTTAATTCAGATAAATTCTGTTAATGCGGTACCGAACTTAAAAATGAATTCTGTCTAATTCGGCTGGAAAACCAGAATTTGTTCAAATTAAAACGAATTTAAATAATTCTATTCGGTTTAATTCTGATTAATTCGAAAATAATTCTCCAATTTCTGGTTCTGAATCCGAATTAAAACGAATTTGAAATTTTTAAATCGGTTTTATTCTGTTTAATTCAAATTCAAATTTTCAATTCAGTTGAATTCTGTTTTGCGAAATTCGACAGAATTTAACAGAATTAAAATTTTTAATTCTATTTAATTCAGATAAATTCTATTAATTCGGTACCTAACTTAAAAATGAATTCTGTCTAATTCGGCAGGAAAACCAGAATTTGTCCGAATTAAAACGAATTTAAATAATTCTATTCGTATTAATTCTGATTAATTCGAAAATAATTATCCAATTTCCGGTTCTGAATCCGAATTAAACTGAATTAAAACGAATTTGAAATTTTTAAATCGGTTTTATTCTGTTTAATTCAAATTCAAATTTTCAATTCAGTTGAATTCTGTTTTGCATAATTCGACAGAATATAACAGAATTAAAATTTTTAATTCGCTCGAATTCAGTTGTTTAATCAGGGAGGCCCAGGTAGTAAACACGAGGCCGAAACTCGATTCAACTGTCGGATTTTTACTTGCGATAATTTTATTGAAAAAAAAAAAATATATTCTGGCCGAAAAAAGGCCGATTCATTTGTCGGCCAATTTTCGGCCTCTTTGAAAAGAATAAAAATTCTGCGGCATGTTTTCGGACTCTTTCAATAAAATTTTACAGTTTCGGCGTAATTTCGGCCAAATATTTACACCTGGGTACAAAAAATATTGTTTCCGTATTCTTGAAAATAAATTTAAAAACTAGTGCGCAACTTTTCCACCCTAACCTAAAATAAATATAAAAGCAATAGTACATTAATTAATATTTTAATCACCGGAAAAATAATAACCAATCACGAACCATAAAGAATATCAAGTTTAATAAGTATACAATATTTTTATAACAGAAGTATATGAGTAATAATAAATAATAATGATTATTTGATGTTATATATATATATACATATATTATTTATTAAGCACTATGAACAACGAGAGTCTGTAAGACACGTGACGTAGCTATAGTATGTGCAGTACAACTGTTGCACAAAGTTGTGGCTTCCTACCCTACCCCATATCCACATCTATATAAATATATACGTATAGAGTATACCTTTGTAACGAAAATGACGTAATATCCTAACCTATGGCTTTATTTTACGCTTACGTCCAACTTGTACTTTGTACAAACTAATTTAACACCAAAGTTAATACTAAACAATCTAATAACATTTTCATTTTCATTGTTCCCATTACTGTATTTATATTTCATTGGTGCTCGTATATAATAATATAAGTATTGACGTATCGCAATATATAAAAAAAAAATCTATAATGTTTTAAATGACTGACTAAAATCTGTAAATAAAATAAATGCGACAAAATAATTATATTTTGTTGAATTTAATTTTTTTAAAAATCATGTATATATTAAATATATTGTTTTATATCTACTCGTGCAATATAATTTAATATATTGATTTAGCGCAGACTTTCTAATACTAAAACAAATTAATTTATCTAACTGATGCTAATTAATTTAATAAATTAATTGCCAAAGCTAATAATATTTTTCGGAATGATGTCAATTAATATAGAGAAGTTTATTTTAATTTATAACTCAGGTGAGTGCGGTTTAAATAAGCACAACACTGCCATTAATTTTATCTATGGGAAAATGGGCCACGTGGGAATTTATTATTTATTTATTTAAATATTGAGAGGTCAGTATGGTCGGATAGCATTTGATAACAAATGCCCGTTATTTATGCAGCATAATTATCGATAAATCTTGTCTTCGGGTACATCTCATTCCTCTGGTACGATATTGAGATAACATACCACGCAAACGAACATACTTCAATGAAATATAGATTAATGTCGAGGTTATTTATCGCTGATTACACCTAAACTTGTCCTACAGAGGGAATGAACTTCGGAAACCCCTCCCACTACCGAACATTTATAAACTGCGCATGCGCAAGTAAAAGTGGGGGAACATTCTCGCCTATAGTGGGGGTAAAAACCGAAAACACCCGAAGTATCCTCTCTTGTTTGGACAATTTTACTCCCTAGATGTATACAAAATCTATAAATATATCTGATGTATGAAATTAAATATTTGAAACCAGACTGACCTCAGTATTTATTTTTTATTAAAAATTTTTGTTTTACCGCAACAATTAAATTAAATTAGTAGATCGTTTTTATAAAAAAGGAAACAAAAATTTTATCTTGACACCGGAGAGATATTAAAAAAAAATATGAACCAGTAATTGTAAGTACAACAGCAATCAACGTCAGAGTGTTGGTAGCAAGTGGTTGTAACTTTTTTTTCTTGAGTTTTCTTATAGTTTAGAAACTGCTGTTACTTTAAAAAACTTATTTTTATTATTTTTCCATTTCATTTAATTTTTTCTTACTCTTGTCTTCTTTTGTTGGGTATTGTCTAATTTTTTTTAACTTTTTTTTTTTTTTTTCGCTTGACTGCAACGGCCACGGAGAATAAAATCCGCTGACTTGTTATTTACGTCAGAGAACTGTCAGTGGAAAATTTAATCGCGAAACGCATTTACCTATATGTATACTTACCCTATTTACTTTGTCTAGAGTAGGGTCACTTGTCTAAGTATCACTATAAAGGTCACACTCATAAATAAATAAACAAGTTGACATAAAAATTTTGTTTTCTCGCAAATATTCAATGATATTTTTTATAAAATATGCGCTGAATCATTCAACTTACAGTTTATTAACTCTTTTTTTTTTTTTAATTCACAAAAAAAAAGTCTTTCAGTAAATGAAAATAATTATGTTATTATTTAAAGAAAATAAATAAAAAGATTGTAAATATGTAAAATATATATGACAATTAATAAGAAATGTGGAAATAAATATGAATTTTTTTTTGTGGGAAAAGAATTTAAATAAAAAAATCAAAATTATTTTTCGGCACGTGTTCTACTCATCTCTTAATTGTAAAAAAAAAATTAATTGAATAAATTATCGAAATGAAAACCCACTAGGGTGGCCCAAAAAAACCGACTATTTTTTTTTTCAAGTCTCTAATGAAAATTTGTTGGTTTAAGATGTTTCAAGACGCCTCTCCAATAATCAGCTCGATAAAAAATTTTCAAGAGGTCGCTCACGAATTTTGAAAATATCAAAAATCATCGAAATTAGGATTTTTTTGTCATAAATTTCTTCTTTCTCGTGGCAGCTGTAGTTTATATTTATGAAATCATGACTACGCTGAAAATTTCAGCTCAAAATTAAAATATTTAAACAGCGCTCAAGAATTTTGAATGTTTCCGAGTACTGTCTCTTGGACGTTTTTGAGCGACCCTTGAATATTAATAATAAACCTTCTCAATTTTTTTACCATCAATTTGTATCATAATGAATAAAAATACAACCCGAGAAATATAAATAATAAGTTATTTACATACTTTTTTATTTTTTAATTCAATTTTTAGGTTTTTTCGCTGATTCAAAACTTACCCAATTTTATTGTTTAAGACTGTCCTGTATATTTTCGGTTATGCAAAAGTTATATTTAAGTGAAATGACAGTAATTGAGTTATAAAAAAATACAAAAACTAATTCAAAGTATGAGTTACATATTATCAGTTAATATTCAAAATTCTTGAGCGCCGTTTAAATATTTAAATATTGGGCTGAAATTTTCAGCATAGTCATAATTTTACAGATATAAAATATTGCTGCCACGAGGAAGAAAAAATTCCGAAACAAAAAATCCTAATTCCAATCATTTTTGATATTTTCAAAATTTGTGAGCGACCTCTTGAAAATTTTTTATCGAGCTGATTTTTGGAGAGGCTTCTTAAAACATCTTAAACTAACAAATTTTCATTGGAGACTCGAAAAAAAAAATAGTCGGTTTTTTTGGGCCACCCTAAAACCCACATAAATCTTAATTCCACATATTTAAAATATCAACGATAAATTGTAACAAAATCATCTGTACCCATTAATCTAAGGACCAAAAAAAATGTTTGTAAATAAACAATCAAACACTGAATCAAAGATATGAAAAAAATCCCCAAAGATTCTAAAAAAATCTGTTTTAAAACGCTTATATAATTAAATAATTATCTCTAATGACTAATGAACCTTAAGAATTTAATTTGTAAAATCCGTTCAATAGCGTAATGATCCTGGGAAATATCAAGCGACAAAAGAAACGTGCCTATTAAACGAGACTAAACGTTTCATATATACAAATATAGATATATGTCCCGTGAATAAACAATAGTCGAAATGAGAACGAAGGGTGAGAAATAATAACATATATTATTAAGTATTTTATTCGCCGCACGGCACGTTATCAAAATATTCGATAAATATAAAAGATTCTTTACACTGTAAAAAATCTAAAGTGAATGCGGGTTTTATTTACATCCGAACTTACTCCGTCACTCGGAGTTCCGGAGTTTTAGAAAAAAAAATTCCGCATATGGAGTTAATCGGGAAATTATTTTTCCAATGGAGAGATCTGGATTTTCTCCGATTCGAAGTTTTAATATTAAAATAAACTCCCCTTCGGAGTAAATTTTACTCCACGATAATCAAATAAATACACAGTCATCTGTTCCGATTTCACTCCGGATTCATTCCGCGTTCACTCGAAAAATCAGCGGAGTAAATGTAGAGCGGGTGACTGTCTATTTATTTAACACCGGAGTCAAAATTCACTTCGAAGGGGAATTTTATTTAATATTGAAAGTCCGATTCGGAGTTTATTTTAAAATTAAAACTTTGAATTGAAGTGAATGTGGATTTAAATAAAATTCTGACAATTCCAAAATCTCTCCACTGAAAAAAGAAACCCCGTATTTACTCCGAAAGAGGAGTGATTTTTTTTAAACTCGAGAACTCTGAATGAGAGAAATGGATTCGAATGAAATAAAATCCGCGACCCCTCTGAATTCACTCTCGATTTTATACAGTGTATATATATATATATACAAATATATGTTTCGTTGTATTTTCCTTTACTAAAAATATTAAAAATCTACGTCTGTTAAATGTCTCGAGTTTGAACTTACCTCTGACATTCGACGCTATCTTGTTATAAAAAAAAAAATATGTGGAGTTTAATAATAAATATAAAATATATATCAAATAAATATATAAATATATTTAACCTGCTTCAGGAATTAATAATAATCTAGATTAAATCGATGGCAATAAATAAGGAAATGTCATAATATTTAAATTCGTAAAAAATAATAAATAAATAAAACGAATTATTAATTTAAAAAAAAAATATATATATTATAATAAAAATAAAAATCAATTAATAATAGTTATAAAAAAATGTTTATATCATTCTAAAGTGTACCTTTTGTGTGTGTGTGTGTTAAAAATATATTATATAATTTATTTTTACTGGCATTTTAATGGAATAG